>NC_056725.1:1833087290-1833169790 GCF_019279795.1 Protopterus annectens
CATCTCCAGAATACAAGGTTGAGTGTACTTTTAAATATCCTGCATCTTACTTCTATCCAGGTTTTCCATATTTTGCTAGTATAATTTCTCTTGCCTTATTAATCTTTCAGTGGTACAATGCTATTTCTTATAGTAGCAATCGTGGCCTAGGGAATAATCGTGTCCTAATATAATGCAATTTTGTTGTGGCTTCTAGACATTGTTGTAGATGTGGAAGTCCAATACCACCATGTCTTGGAGAAGGAATCATTTTTGTCCACTATTTCTGGAGTGGGGATTTTTCCAGAGGAAACCACAAACACTGGATTCTTTTTTTCTTATTTTTTCTTATTAAAATATAAAATGAAGGAAATTTCAAAAGAAGACAGCATCTTTGGGAGTATAATCATTTAATTAAATGTACTTTTATTAAGAACGGGAACTTGACTTGTTCTCATCTGTGGACTCTCTAACCATCATTGATTCTACGGTGATATGTCATAATAACACCTAGCTAATGGCACTCAATAAATATCTGCCAATCTTCCTGTTTTTTTTATTTACCAGAATATCAGACAGTAGGAAAAGTAGTGCCTTACTCTCATTTATTGTTGAGTCCAGTAAACTTTTGGACTTTCTGAAAGTGGTTAACTACTGTTTGGAAGCTGAATTCTGCTTGGTTGAGCTAGACTACACATTTGTCTACAAACCAAGCTGAACTTAAACATTCACACCATGGGATTGTAATATCTATATGAGATAGGTTTGCCCTAGAAATGCTATCATAATCTCAGCATCGGTTGTGAACAGCAAATAGGATGATGGACATCCCTATCTCAAACCTCTTTTTAACTGCAATGTCTCTGAAAAATCCCATTTGAGACTACTATTGCTGAGGTATTATTATATAGAAGCTTGCATCTATTACTATATTCCTCAGGGAAATGTAACAAGCCCAATGTATGCTATATAAATTTTCAGTGTCTGGAATCAAAATACTTTTTTTGGAGTCAATTAAAATATCTACGTTGTTTTCATTATTCATTTGACTCAGTCTTTGAACTTTTAAATATTGTGGGTAACCTTGATTCTGCAGGGAAAATACTAGTAGATCTGCCTTCTATAAAGAATTTTTTCAAATGGGGGGGGTACATGTCTGTTAAATTTTTTTGAAGAAGTCTGAAGTAAGGTTACCTAATCCTGGGGCTTTATTGCAGCTAAGTTTCTCTATAGCGCTCATGTTTTCTTTGCATGCAATAGCATTTCCCAGCCTTCTCCTATCTTCTGCTAACATTTTGCTTAGGAGAAGGCTGATAATGTAACTTTTATACAGTTATTTTTTGGTACTCTATATGTTTTATCTAGAGGCATGCAATCCCTAGTCAAAAATGTGTTAATCATAACTGAATTGACCTCCTTATAGTTATCATTATGTATCAGTTTTAAAATGGTGATGCATCTAATTCATTTTTGTAGGATGTTAGTAATTCCTTTCTAGGAAGTTTTTTCCTTTGTCCAGTAGCAGGACTTAAATCTTATTCACTTATCATTTAGGATGAAATAATTAATGCTTTGGATCCTTGTTCTGTTCTCTTTTACTTGCTTAAGTAGTAAGAAGTTCCTGCATTTGTCTTTCCTACACAGTACATTTTTGTAAGCTATTCCCTTTTTTAATTTGCATATTTTTAACAATTTATCTTATGCCAGATTTTAATTAATGATTTTGTAACTTATTTTGCTTTCAGTTTGAATAATCCCTATTTGTATTTATTGAATAGGCTTCTTTATTCATTGAAGTTCATTAATGTTGGATGTCTTTTGGATGTATTCTTTATGCTCTATCTTTTAATTAAAAATGGATCCATTTTCCATCTGGAATGTTGCCTACTTGCAGTTTTAAGAAAGTTTTTTGGTTTGGTTTGGTTTGTTTGGTTTGTAGCTTGTAACACTGTAGTCTGACAATACTAATGGTATGATATGCATATTTATAATATTTTTATATATCTCGTGATACCAACCACAAATCTATCTGGCTTGCTATGTCCAGTCTTGGTGATAAGCCTATCCTGCTTGCTATGTCCAGTCTGGGCGATAAATCTATCCTGCTTGCTATGTCCATTTTGGGATATAAGCCTAACCTGCTTGCTGTGTCCAGTCTGGGTGATAATCTTAACCTGCTTGATATGTCCAGTATGGGTGATAAACCTAACCTGCTTGATATGCCCTGTCTGGGTGATAACTCTAACCTGCTTACTAGGTCTAGTCTGGGTGATAAGCCTAACCTGCTTGCTATGTCCAGTCCGGTTGATAAGCCTAACCTGCTTGCTATGTCTACTCTGGGTGATGAGCACATGTAGTCTTTCTCTTGTGGGTTTAGCTGTCCACCACCAGTTAATAATATCAAGATCATCTAATAAAAATGCCATTATCAGACTACTGACTTTGGATAGTGTATTCACTCCTGTGGGAAGTACAGCAATATTTTGGTTCAGAACTGCATTGAAATCTGCTAAGGTAATCAAAATGTCTATAACATTTCTCTAAACTACTCATAGAATTTGTGTAATGACTCTGTGTCATCTGTGTTGAAGCCATAAAAAGCCCAGTTATCAGGTAATTATTATTTGTCTGCAGCTTTAAAATAGTAAATTATTCCTCTTTCTTTGTTTGTTCTTTGACTTTTGTCCATCTTACAGAAATGTGAAACAAGACACCAATTCAATTTTTATTGAATTACAGCAACTGGAAATTCCCCATCCCTTCCAGTCTCTTGGCAGTCTCTTTGCATCCCTTTGATTGAGTTTAGGTTCCTGAAGACATATGAATTTGTCTTTATTATGGTTGATATATTTCATAATGGCAATTATAAGAGGTAAGGATACCACAGCTTGGCTTTATTGAGTCTGATACATTCTTTAATGGCTTTTTTGTATGACATAGAAATGTTTTTGCTGTTTAATGATAAATTATTTATGGCTATCTCCATGGTGAGGTTAATATAGTGGGGGTATGCATACATGATGTTAAAGTTTCACTGTGGTTAAGAATTTGTTTACATGTAGATGTTTAACAGTGATTTTTCATGTTTTTTTATATACTTTTACTGAGGAATTTGTTCTGACTTCATCCCTCTCAGTCTTTTGGCATAAGAAATCTGGACAAAGCCTAAAACAATGAGGGACAACCGAAAATGGTGACACTTTTTAAAATACTGCTCTTCTAAGCTTAGAAAGTTAATAGACTATTGGTTATTGTGTTAGCATGCATTTTCTGAAGGAAATGAAGTCAGAAACTCAAATACATGTCATTATTTTGTGGCTTCAACCCTCAGAGATTTGTCAGAAAACCACAAATTTTATGAGAAACAGACCACAAATATGAAGCAAAAATCTGGGCATTCTGCAAAAATGTACAGTTGAGAGATGTGCCTGACTTACATGTGGTGTAACAAGGAAGCTAGCAAGATTGCTGCCTTGTAAGTCCACCCCATCCCCTTCCCCTTCTCCTGATGACAGTGATGAAACATAACTGATGCAGGTTGATACTGTATGGATGTCATGTATTCTTTGAAAATGCTAAATTGTATTTTATACAGAATTCTACATGTGTGTGTATGTGTGTGTCTTACTCTAAAAACTTGTAATGTTTCTGAACTAAACCCTTTATTTAACATTATATAACAAAACAAACTAACAAAAAGCATATAAACAAAGCAAAACACAGATAATATATGGACCCAGAACTAAACATAAATCACATTACCAATAGCTTCTGAAGTATCAACGTATTCCCTCTTGAATCTTTAAAAATGAATGTTTCTTAGCATGTATCAAGCTTTCAGTGTATAGGTAATATGGCTGGCAAGATGCTACAGTAAAATGAGAAAATAACACATAACAAGCATTAGCAAGTATACTAGTCTCATGAACTCCAGCTTTGCAGGATTAGTACAAAACACTCTGGCTGGGTGTACATAATATAACTGAGTATATATTTCATCTCATGCATACTGACTGTCACTGTGTATTGTCGTCCTGAAAGTGCTGTGATATAGCTTGAGTTCTAGCATACTCCAAGCAAAACTGTAGATTACTATAGGTTCATAGGTTCATAGTTTAGTACTAAGATAACTGCCCTTGCGAGTCATTTTAAGCCTAGCCAATTATCCCTTGTTCATAGGTTCATAGGTTCATAGATTAGTAGCTGTGTTGTCTTTTGCTAATTATAAGTGATTCAGAAATCTGAGCTGGATTTTAAAGCCTTTTTCTTTAAAACATCTCTGATATTATGCTAAGACTTTTTTGTTTAGAAATAATGCAGTACTGTAATCTGTACCATGTTCATCATTATGTTGGCAGTCTTGAGTTTGGTACCCAGCATTCTGACGTTATTCACTATTTCCTCACTGTCTGCATAATTTACACATTTCAAGGTGAGTTGATTAGAGTATATCGTGTGCCGTACCCTTGGTGTAATCTGGTGAACTCTCTTAGTAAGTGCAAATGTTTATGATTCCAGAATCCTTTTATTTCTAAAGATAGTAGCTGTCTCACTAAGATTATCCACATTATCAGACCATTGTAGTGTGCTGCTTGAAATAGAATTATGGCCCCATTAGGCACAAGAAGTGAAGTTTGAGACACAGTTATTAAAGAATAAAAAACAGATGTGCTTTATTAGAGAATGGTTAAAATGTTACAAGGACTGGTAAAAGGAAAACATCACTTTACAAACATATATGAAGTATTTCAAATTAAGGTTAGAAATGCAAACTAGTCAAATTAGTGTAGGTCTGAAGTGGAATTAAACTGAATACTAAAACAGCTTAATAAAAATACATCAAGTATTAACAATAAATCTAAACAGAGGCATTGTACAAATGCAATCCTATTACAATTGGTTATAGAAATATACATTCAGATGTACGATTCTTGAATCAGTGGCAATACCTGAAAAAATGAGACATCATCAAATAATGTTAGTGGTAAAAGTAATGACGTTTCAGAAATTTCTAACCAAATATGTCAGAACAGAATTAAGGAGATACCCATAGTAGAAGTAAAGAACAATATATATAATAAATTATGTAACTATACAGGACTATCAGTCAAATTCTATCAATTAATATGAATACTGGCCAGAGTAAGCTAACACTTTCTAAGGCAACACAGAACTAAACAAAATTACCTGGCAGGATTATAAGAAACTGACAACAACTGATATCTACAACTGAAATGTTCAGAGCGATTGACAGTTTATCTGTAGGGAAAATACCAGGAATCAAAATCATCACAGTTGACGTCTATAAGGCCTACAAATAAGACTGAACTACCCCCCTTCCTAATTTGTGAAATAAAGGAGAAAAAAAAATAGAGATATAAAAGAAGTTTAAAACATGTTGGTACCAGGTAAAAAATAAAAATGTAGCTCCTTCACTGTCCAGTAGAATTTGAAATTCCTCCTGGATTAAGACAGATGGGAAATATGGGAAACATCACTTGAGTGGTGGGCACAAATTCAGCTTTAAAGCTATTGATCAGATTAAACCTGATGTTAGGGGTGGGCCTACAACCTTGTTCCTTGAGGAATGTGAATTAGTTTGGCAGTTGCTGTTAAACGCTTTTCATTTTCCAGGTTTAAATGAAGCCTGTAACATCTCTTGTTTATTGAAATTGAAGAGTTTAAATAGATAATATGTTACTTGTTACATTCACCAATCGATTTTATTAGATTGTCTTTTTAACAAAATGCATTCATATTTATTAACAATTAGACTACATGTTTGATTATATGTATGTATTATAGATTTTTTAGTTTTATGAGTGACAGTTGCTACTGCATAATAACAGGTATTTTTTATGTTTTTATTTTAACTATGTGATGAATTTGAATATTTTGTCTACACTGTTACTTTAAAATAGGATCCACCAGCGGAATTTCATCTGACTGGCGGCTCTTGAACATGTGACACTTTGTTCCTTGTATTTAAAAAACTTTTTTGAACACTTGTATATTTTCTTGTTCGTTGTAATATAATTTCTGAAGAAGTTACCACATTTATGGTGATGAAAAGCGCTTCAAGTTTACAATATTAAAATACATCTTTTGCAAGTTTTCTACCTTGGACTTTAGGACTTGGTTTTCAGTTTTTCTTGTGCTTTTCCGTTGGATACCAGTTTGTTTTGTGTTCTCGTTGATGGCATCTGGGGGTCCTAATAGTCCAAGCAGTCCTGGTCTGTTCAGTTCCACGCAACCACAGACAGATTCAATGAATGTTACAGTGTTACTTAATGAGCTGTCTAAATGAGCAGATTATATCGCAACTCATTTGGAATTGACTAACGGTCAGCATAGTGGGGCATTACAGTCTAGTAACGACATGCCTGTGCTTCATGATCAAATACAAGGGACTTCTAATCACCACACAGTAAGTTGTAATTCGAACAATTTTATTCCGTTGCCTCAACAAATGGGCCAACATACTGGAACTAACAGCTTGAATGCTAGTAACGATCCTGTGCTTGTACAACCTGATGTTATGGGGCTTATTTGGCCTCCATGTTTTGTGGACTGGGTCAATGATACTGCAAAGCTTTTGGCAGGGTTCAGTCAAACACAGGAGCAACCAGATGATAACATCTTGGCTTCCCGGGTTAGTGCACAACAGTTATCTGACAAACTGAAAATTCTTGACCACAAGTTACTTAAATTGAAAAAATTACAACTTGAAGTTGTTTATTTTAAAGAATGTTTGCAAGAGCAGGTTGTACCGAAGGGGTTGCGGTGTTACCAATATCCAACGGGACTAGTCCCTGACTCTTTATTTCATCTTGAGTTAAATTCTTTATTTGACCAACAAGACTTTGAGCTCATGCAACTTATGATCAAACATTATACACTGGAGATTGAAACACTTTCGAAAGAGGTGGCTGTTTTAGACAGTGACATTAATTCACATATTGATTTCTTGAGATATAAATATGATTACACTAGAGTTTTTTCTAGTATTGAGCAACTTCTGGAGAGACTTAGGTGTAATAAAATTAAGAAAATGAAACATGACTGTTTATCTTATAATAACGGTACGGCATACCCAAAGCCATCAACAACACAAGTGTGGCAATCTAATGACAATTCTGTTGTCTATAAGGAAAACACTAACATTACAATTACTGAAGAAGAAGGGGGAAAGGAGAGTAATGAAGTAAACTCTGTTAGACATAGCAAAATGATTCGTAACTGTAACAATGCTACTGACAAATAACAAGAGACTATGTTTAACCAAAATAATCAAAACTTTCACAATCAAAATTTTCACAAGCACCCAGGTGCTATTTCGAAGAGACAGTCCCATCAAAATAAAAAAAAAAAAAACAAAAGAACAGACCGCGCAACAACAGACGCAGGTGACAGTCCAAGATGAAAATGTGAAATTAAACATAGTAAAAAGCTCTACTGGGGACTTAAATATCTTTAATTACTCTTCTATTAATATTAACCCAGTATTAATTGATTTGCTTGCTAAGGACAACATATTTGTTCCTAGCAGAAATATGAACATTGCAAAAACTATTACTGATTTAAAATGTTTTGTTAGGAAACTTAATTTAACAGCATTATTGGGTAATACCATGAATATAAATTGATCATTTAAAGTTTCGAGTACATTTAACCCCCCACTCCATCAGGTGTTAATTGTGTTCGAAAATGTTTGTGAACTTGATTTGAGACAAATGGTACAATAGAATATGGTTACTAATGGCAGAAGGGCTAGAAAAAGTAATGTTAGCAATGAGGAAATGCATGCTTTACAGCAGTCACACTCTTCACAAGTTAGAGTGGTTAAACCTGACAAGGGAGGGGGATTGGCTATTTTTGATAAAACTGATTATAACAACAAAATGAAGGAGGTCTTAAGTGGTGATGTTTACTCAAAAACATCAATAAATGAGATGAACATAGCTTATAACCACATTAAGGGATATTTGAACGATTTGTTCATTGAAGCTAAAATTGATGTTGAAATGTATAACTATATGTCCATCTCATTTCCAAAAACACCTGCAATGTTTGGCATCCCCAAGGTACACAACGATGTGTTAAATCCTCCTATGAGACCACTTATTGATGGGATGTCTTCTATCACATACCCGTGTGCCAAAGTGGTTGATGCCATTTTGCAGAAGTACCTGAAGTCCGAAACACAAATTTGTAAGGACTCCTGGACCTTCTTACAGAAGATAAATAGCTTAGAATTTAGAGAAGATAACAACTTTTTGACTATTGATGTTATAGATCTTTACACTTCCATCCCCCATCTTGAGGGAGTTGAATGGGTGAGCCTAATGTTAAAGGACAAAGGGGCACCTGTGTCAGAAATATATTTGATAGAATATTTAATAGATATAATTCTTACCAACAACTATTTTATGTTTGATGGGGTATTTTACCTTCAAAAAAGAGGGGTCACCATGGGTTCGCCATGTGGTACCACTTTGGCAAACCTTGTTATGGCCTACTGGGAGAAAACATTTATTTTTAGTAAACCTCAACACATGGCGAACCAGGCATATTACACCCACTTTTTGGATGACATATTCGTCTTTAAAGGCGATGATATACAGGCACGCACATTTGTCAATTATTTAAACAGTACCACAGACTTTTTTAATTTTACATTTAATTTCAGTAGTGATACGATTGATTACTTAGATGTTAAATTATCAAAGGACCTAATAAACAAAAGCTTAATATCAAGAATCTTTAGGAAGGTCACTTATTGTAATTCATTTCTCCACTTCACTAGTGGACACCCTTTTGCACAAAAAAGGTCTATTGTCAAAGGTCAACTTATAAGGGCAGCAAAGATGGTTTCTATTGATGATGACTTTTTTGATGAATGTAATTTTCTTAGTGGTATGTTTCAAAAGCGGGGATACCCCATTGATTTAATAAATTCACTGATAGATGAAATACAGTGTAAATGGCACAATGGACACTTTATCCTATATTATGTGGGAGAGAGGTAACACTTGACCTTCAGTCTGTAACTGGTTATTCCAGTAACTTCAATCTTAATTTTAACATTGATCAACATACTAATGTTAATGTCAACCCACAGCCGAATTATAACATCAGTTGTATTACAAAGACAGTACAAATGTATGTTCTATATTGCATAAAAATTGGGTTTTTATCAGCAGAGACAACTTCATTCTTGAAAAGTTAGGTAATTCCCCCAGTATAGTGTTTAGAAGGGGGTCTAATTTAAAAAAACGTATTGCAAACTGATTGTTCATCATACCACAACAGAAATGTGGGATTGTCTAGTTGTGGTGCATGTAGGATGTGCAAATATATAGAAGTAGGAGGTTCTTTCACCATTAATAATAAAAAATTTAAACTCAACCATAAATTGTGAGTCTAAATCAGTGATATACATAGCAAAGTGTAACAACTGTACAGCGTTTTACGTTGGTAAGACGGATCGTAAGTTCCGTGAGAGAATATATGAACATATCTATGCTATAGACAAAAATAAATGTGAAAATGCTTTAGCAAAACATTCCCACTTGAGTGGTAGACACAAATTCAGCTTTAAAGCTATTGATCAGATTAAACCTGATGTTAGGGGTGGGCCTACAACCTTGTTCCTTGAGGAACGTAGTTTGGCAGTTGCTGTTAAATGTTTTTTTATTTTCCAGGTTTAAATGAAGCCTGTAACATCTCTTGTTTATTGAAATTGAAGAGTTTAAATAGATAATGGCTGGGATTCACTAATCCTCCTTGTAAGACTAACTAAATCTTACACGGAAACGGCAGTCTAAGAGTATGATGTCAGTGTGTTATGCATATTCATGAGGGCGCTCTGACTCAACTCTAAGGCTAACACGGAGCATGCACGACTGCAGGGGGTGTGTCAGACTGGCGAGCAGTCCAAATATCCATGCCCCTGCAAGTGCCTAAACAGCAAATGTCAAGAGAAATGAGCGAGTCCGCTCAAATGTCAACATACCCAACACTACACTCCCCCACATTCTAAACCCCTGTACAAGTTTAAAATGTAAAGCTTTCCATTTTATTTTTTTTTTATTCCCAATATAGCTGCCTGTATTTGTGCGTGTATGCACGGGTTTGCCCATTGCTTAGTTACAGTTAGCAGTGAAGACATTGAAGAGGATAATAAACTACTTATATGCAAATTAAGCCAAATAGCAATAGCATAGTGGTAGAGCCTTCGCACAAAGAGGAGGCATTCCCGGTTCAAGTCCCACCACACCCCTTCCCATTTTCTGTAGGAAATCTGTGCATAAAAATAACTCCTGGCATTTACCTTTTAATTGTTAGTAAAGTGCATTGAAATGTCCTATGTAGTAGTGAACAATATTTTATATATATATATATATATATATATATATATATATATATATATAGATATATAGATATATAGATATATATATATATATATATATATATTGATATATATATATATATATATATAAGAAGGTGGAATGGTCATGCATACTGATAAATGCAGAAGTAACGTATCTTAAGCAATGTGAAGCACTGCTAAGCAAAGTTTACTAGTATTAAGCACAGTTAAGTATAATTGCTCATAGCTTAGCACTGCTTTAACTAGTGCAATGGCTTTGTGCAGAGCTGCGCATCGCGCCAACTAGCGCAAACAAAACATGTTTGCGTGGAGTTGCACACCGTGCTAACTAGCGCAACGTTGGGCAGCATGGGGCAACGTCGGGCAATGTAGAGCAACATAGAGCAACATTGGGCAAAGTTGAGCAAAGTCGGCTTAACACAGCCACACCTCCTAGCCAGTCTGGCCATTAGTAAAATAAAAAGGAATGACAGGCCTCGAACCCAGGATACTATACACCATAATCACAATACTAAACCACTAAGCCATGACAGCTTTACATATGGATGCATTTCCAACACACTCATATATATCAATGGAAGTTTACCTATTGCTAAGCAGGTTTGCTTTTAGCTGAGAATTTTCAAAACCGACCAATCACAAATAAGTGCGGGAAATGAGGCATATTTAAGCTTCATAGGTGGGAATAATTGCCATAACTGGTTGTAGCTCCCATCTGCAGACAGTATGGCTGGTGTCGGAGAGGGCTCTAATTTTCAAGCGCAACGGTGGGGCATTGAGGAGTCAAAAGTTATGGTTTGGCTCCTCGTCCATCATCATGATGCAAGACTCCTGCAGGGCCAGTTTCAGGGCACTGAATACTAAGTGCAAGCCTGGAACCATCTAGCACATGATCTCACCAGTGCCACAGGCATCCCTTGGACTGGTGAGAAGGTCAGACACCACTACACAGACCTGAAGAGATGCAAGGAGGACCGACTGAACCAGTGGATACAGGAGGCCCATGGAATGGAAAATGCCCCACTACTGAGTATGTAGCCATGGAATGAAGTATGTAAGAATTGCTATTGTAGTCTATATTATGGATAGGTATGTCTCAATATCCTTCATTTACTTCACAGCTGCAGGTGTCCGTGCTGCGAATCAGCAAGCCTATGCAGATAGGCTGCTAAGGCTGCACCACCAGGCAGGTTAGTAATCATTCCACATGTGTTGTCATATAAAAGGAGTGAGAGAGCCTGAAAAATAGTGTTGTAACCCATTAATAAAGGTATAATAAGTGTTGAATAATGTCTCTGCACTCTGGTGTGTTGGGATAATGGGAATACTACTGTATGCTGTTACAACTAAATTGGAATGCTGTTGGCTATTACTAAACCATATTGTCATTAAATACTCCTAAACATAGAACATATGGGAAGGCCAGTCCCAGCGGACCCACCTGTCCCACCTCAGCTGGCGATGGCACCTGGCACCAGCAGGTCCGGTGCCCAGCCCGGGACCTCCTCCTCCATTGGTCCTGTGCCACCTTCAGGTGGAAGTGCTGCAGGGGATGGGGCTCACCCCCCCGTGCAAGTGTGGCTGGAGGAGGGCCACCTATCACCCTCCAAATGGTCTGGGCTGTGGTACATAGGGAGATTGAGCGTTCAGTCATTGATCCTCTATGCCAGCTCGAGGCAAGAGTGGCGCTACTCATGGGTGAGCCTGCCCCTTCTATGCAGCCCCCAGCACAGCCACCCTCCGGGCTGTGTAGGTGAAGTGGTGACTGCCCATGGGTGGGGATCTTAGTTCCACCGTTGCCATCTGTGGGCTCATGGGCTTGCGATTTCCAAACATCCTTCACCATCAATGGTGTCTACCCACCCCATATGTCATATTCTGCCCCTGTATGCATCTTGTTTGTCTTGTCTGTTTACCTCCCTAACCTACCTCTCAAAATTACCTACTTCCCCTACCCCACATTCCACTCTCACCTGAAAAAAAAAATGGGCAATCTGCTCCCACAAAAAAATTACGCCCAATACATAGCTGCCCATTTTGCACAAATGTCCACTGGACACATAAACTGAAATGTAATTGGCAGTACAACATACTTCATTGTCCTCACCCCTCTCTCAGGGGTGAAAGGTTTTAAATTTCTCTCCAAATTACTAGTATATGCACAGCTGTTGCTGTTAAAGAAATGGGCAGCTATGGACCTTCCCTACACCCATCCTGCACATCCCGAGCTGTTTTCTCTACTGTCTTTCCCTCTTTGTGCCCCTTTTTTACCACTTTCCTATCTCCCCATTTTCTTTTCTTTCAAAGAAATGAGCGCGGGGGTTAGCGTGAGTAAGCACTTTTAAGCAGTAGTTAGCGGGTTTGCGCGAGTGTGCGCATGTGTGTGCTTAGCTTAGTATTGCTAAGCATTGCTCAAGCCCATGCAAACCCACTTACAACTGCTTAAAAGTGCCTTAGTCACCCTGCATATGAGGGGCCTTGTTCTGCTCAGCAGCAAAATAAAACACCACTGTCAGTCTCGAACACCGGACCTTGGACACACTAAACTGCATAAAGTACCACTAGCCCACAGTAAATATACAGCAGGTTGTTGCTGAAATATATATATCATGCATCAGAATGAGTGAATGTAAAGGAAAAATAGGAATGCCATAACACAAAACCTGTTCTGTGGAACTTTACCAGCAGTTGTTGTGGAATTGCATTACATGACTGTGATAACAGAACCAGACATTCTAACAGTAAATAATGTTACAGCAGCACCTTACAACCCCCACACAGTAGAACAGCAGGACAATCCCCACCCAAATGTACAAAATACCTGTGTGTTCAAGGTACAGCAAGGATGTAGGTAGGCATACGCAGTACTGGAATTGTCCAGTTTTAATGAGCATCCTGTGATAATGTCAACAAAAGAAAAAGCACAAACTGTGCAGAAGTGAGTACATCAATATCCATGGTACAGCAGTTCCCAAACAGTTCATGTGCAAAATGAAAACATCTCAATAACTACGTATGTATGCCAGCTATATGTATAAGTAGAAAAGAAACTACATACTCCCATGTATTTTGTGTTAGCATTTGTAGGGGTGAGTACAACTCTACACTGTCAACTGTGTACTGGAAGTGGCAACATTCAGGTCTGAGTACAACATTCAAATCACTGGCTACACCCCTAGCATCAGTTATGAGAAGTATACCAACCTTCTTACTTACACAACGGTGTCCACAGCAAACAAGCATGGTCCCCACTTTGGAAAGCTAAAAGGGCTACGCCTACCTGACTTAGCAATTTATAGTATTGGGTTGCTATGACAGTGAGTACTGCAAGTACCACACAGCAGGCTGCATGCAATTGCCAAATGGTGGCCACCAATTGGTGCAGAGGCCATCACATGCACATGTGCAGATGCCTATAAAAGCAGGCTGTACTTGCTGTCCACACATGCAATCATTTAATTGCATGTACGGAGGGAGAGAGAGTGAGAGAGAGAGAGAGAGAGAGAGAGAGACGTATGGATGCAGACAACAGCAGCAGGAAAAAAGAAAAAAGATGAACCAAAAATATACTGAAAGAAAAAGTAATATATAGCAAAAAAAAAGAAAAACTAAAAGAATATATTGGAAACCAAAAATATATTGAAAAAATATATTGGGGGAAAAAAGTATATTGAAAAGAAAAATATATTGAAAACAATATATATCATATTGAAAAAAAATATATATTAAAAATATATATATATTGAAAAGAAAAATATATTGAAAAAAATATTGCAAAATAAATAATATATTGAAAATAAAAATAATTATATTGAAATAAAAAATATATCTTGAAAAAATCATAAGCTATAAAAATAAAAGCTATTGCAAAACACATGAAACAGACAAATATAAACACATACAAAGGTAAGGTATGTAACAGCTATGTATTTACTGGCATGTAGTAGATGTTTATGAAGAGTACTCTACATAGTTTGAATTATCCATATGTGGCAGCAGTACGTATCTATGCACAGATGCCCTGCATAACTACTGGCATGGAGACATCAGTGTGTAGCTGTGTGCAGTGGGATATGACTGTGACATATGTAGTTCAGCATTAAATGTCAAACATCTGATCCATGTTATCTGTGTTCTGTACAGTAGTGTGTACAATGTCTGTTTGTGGAAGTAGTGCATACGGTTATATAAACATGGATGTGACAGAGTAACAAATGCATGATAGTCATATTAATGTGTAGCTTAGCATTGGCAAGAGCTGCACCAGGCTAGCATGCTAATCTAGCTTTTGCAGCTATATATACACCCTCTAATATTACTGTGTGCTAACATGTGACACCTGTTCATGTTGCAGCAAAGCCCAACAGGTCAGCCGTGAGGTACACAAACTTACAACAGTGTGGACTTTGTGTGTGCATGGCACACAGATACGGAGAGATCTGTCTGTGTCAACTATATTAGCATCTGTACATGTGCATAGAGCAAGGGACATACTGCAACTGTTTGTGAAGGGTGGACATATATATGTTGTTGAAGGTTGTTATGTGCATATTTCTATGTAGGTTATAGTGTGTGGCAAACAAGACAGCATACAGTGCTGTTATATGACATGTGGTGGTTAAACGCTGTGGGTATGATTCGCCAGGTTTACAGTGTTGCAGCCAGTGAGGCCTGCTAAAGCTACATGGGCTGAGAACACCTGCAATGCATTCCGCACAACACTGTGCAATATTATGACATAACGGTATACCTCACAACCTTTGCATAATTGATATCCCCACCATGAAAGTTGGACTGTATATGTGCCTATATGTATATCTACATGTACACCAATGGATGTTTATATGTATGTGTGTATATATATATATATATATATATATATATATATATATATATATATATATATATATATAGAGAGAGAGAGAGAGAGACAGGGTCATATTTACTGCAACAGATGCCTGGTGACAAAGCCATGGACCCAAGCTTAATGTTGACACTGCATTGGCATACCTTCTTGCAAAGAGTCTGTACCCATGAACTACCACATAGGTGGTAGTCTACTTAACACCGAAGGTGTGCTAAGAGACCATGGGGCACAGGTGGACAGTAGTCACCCCTTTTATAATCACAGTGCCACACTAGTCATGTCATCTGTCACGTCATCACAAAAGGTGTGTCATCCAGGGAAATATAGGTCAGTGCTCCCCTCTACTCATCACACATAAAGCCCATTATTGAGTCCAATGCCCCATGCGGTATGTACCTCACAAGACATCTCAGCAACTGGAAACGACACAGACATACCTCACAAAGAGCAATACTGGCCTCAAACAGATGCCCTGTGCAGACCATCTCACAAACCCACAGCTAGACTGTGTCGCATACCGCCTACACAGAGGTGACCTCTGCCTAACATACTAAGCTATGTCAAACCCAGAGCTGTTGGACATGCTCCATGTAGACAGATCACAATCCCTATGAGCTACATGCTCTAGGGACCTAAACCTTGTGACCTCAATAGACAGCACATGCTGGAGGGATAGATTCCTATCTCAGAGACATCCCATACTCTGGAACAAACCACCTATCAATAGCAAACAAAGCTCCTAATTATCTGTCTTCATAAATAATACTGATGATTGTATGGGAGATAGGAAATACACCCTGGGAATCACCTCTGTAGCTCTGCTTGACAGGCCCACGTGAAACGTACTTACCTGTGTGTCAAAGGCCAGGGTAGAGTATGGCTAGACTTCTATAGGCCCTAGGGCCAATAGCCTACTACCTGCCTGTGAAGCGATACACACCCACATGTACTTGTTGCAATAATTGCTATGTGAGGTTGACTGAGTGTGATGGTGAATGTGCTGGTGAATGTGTCAGAGTTCTGTATATGTATGATAGCTTAGTGGGAAACTGTTCCTGTCATGGTATTATGTGTCCTAGCTGTGATCCCAGCAAAAGATGTGTATGCAGTTGCTAGGCAGAAAAAGCGGTATGCCATACAGTCTGATGTAGTCCCTTGGTGTCAACTGGGGTGTCCCATTGTACGCTAAAGCAGTACATGTATGCTTATTGAGTGTTACAGCTGGTGAATCCAACTCATGTATGAACTGTAGTACTACCTGAAGCTGTATGCCTACAAGGCACAGTATGGTGTATGTCTACATTTCTTGGAACCACTGTTTTGTGTGTTCCCTGTAGTCCTCACAGATTACATACCTCAGGCATAAGGCTTTGTAACTACTGACACACAGTACTGTATGGTACACAGGTAAAGGTCATCTGGGTTGCCATACCTTTGTGTCTGGTATGTATGTCTGATGTGTGTGTGTGGGTATGCCTGTACCATGGCCTCAGTCATATGTGTGTTACAGGATATAAGTGCATATCTAGCAACATGTATAGTCTAGCACAGCAGTATGCCACCTATATTAATGAATGTGCACATATGTTAGACAGGGGTTTGCCATCAACGACTAGTGTGGTATACTGGTAATACTGTAACTGGACTTTACAATCATTGCAATGGAATACATATTTCCTGATGCATTAGTTTGATATAAACCTCCTGTGGCTAGGTGGTGCATTGTGTCGCATACATTGTGCCATGTACTGTTGTATAGTCTTACATACTTGTTTATCTTTGTTGCTGTGCAAAACATGGTTTGATATATAGAGTGTGCCAGGCACTGTCAGGCAGTTGTGGGCTGAGCACTGATATGTGGTATTGAAAGTGTGTATCCTCTGACAGCCAATAGGTTGCTATATATGACAGTTAATTGATATCTGTACTTTAGAATGTTAAGTGTACCACATGACATGCTCACACATATTGTTTCATTGTCTTCCTGGGTAATGGCCCACCATCGTAACCCCACCTACAGCACGGCAGAGGAGGAACAGATAACAACAAGCCTGGTACAGCACTATGCCCTGCTGTTCTCCAGAACCAGCCAGGACCAGCATGAGCGGACTGCACTGTGTCAAGATCTTGTCCATAGGGTAAATGACATAGGCATGCATAACCGGACATATGAGCCAGTATGCCATCACTGCAGTGATTTAATTAGACATGTCCGGCAGAGTGCGTCAGATATCCGTAGACAACAGCTTGCCACAGGTGGGTGGGTAACCATCCATCCCCCCTCACCAGAGTGGAGGAGCTGCTCCTGAGCCAGGTGGCTCCTGGCCAACAGCAACAACAGCAAGCAACATGTATCATCATGGGGGCCGGAGCCACCCAGCAAGTTGACACGGAGGATGCAGGTAACATGGCATAGCTGTAGACTACTGTTACCTCTATTGGTAGAGCATGCTCATGTTAGATGTGTACTGTGTAGTTAGAGGATGTGGTGCCTAGTGTTGTGCAATACTAGTAATTAGGAATGTAATCTGTAGGCCTGTGACTGTCAACTGTTGTACTACTGTAAGATTGCAGACACACAGTAGCAATGCCACAGTTGTTGCCACTGACAAACTGTTTCATATCCTGTAGATCCCTCTGGTGTGACAGCAAGGCAGTAGACCCATGCTGGTGAGTATGTTCTACATTTAATATTGCTAATTAAGTGTGCGTGTCATAGGTGATCTGTAGGCCATGTACACGTAACACACCTATGCATAATGCATGCTGTGCTTGTTTGCTGTGAGACTATGCACATCCCAGTAACATGGGTAGCTGCCTAAAACACATACACTACACAGAGCATCCCACACAATTGTGGCAACACTGTAGTGGACATTGGGTAGGCAGAGGCAATACACATGCACACAACATACACAACTTTGTCATACGTGGTACATGTTCACATGCTACACATGGCATATTCAGACAACCGCTGTAAGGTCACACTCCAGTATCCCAAATGTCATCCGCACAGCACACATAATATACCTGAGGGGCAGATGCCTCTCATGTGGCTGTGTGACACTCTTCAACATATAACACATTAATGTTAAGCAATGCCCCCTGTTGGGTACCATACAAAACCATGCAACAACTGGCTGTGAAATGGTGAATGTAGCCATGGTATAGCAGTTCTGGTACAGCATGGTATGTGCCGATCTGGCACACATTAGTAGCCTTGAGTAACCACATGATGCTGCATGATGATGGCTCATGGTACTACACCCCATCCAGTTACAGTGACCACAGTACTACACATAGCATTAAGTGCTATGTACCACAATTCTGCATGTGTGCAAACATATGGACCAATACACAATATGCATAGCAATCACCTTTTGTACAAAGTGACACATATATGTCTTGTAATGCTATTGAGTGTATAGGTCACATGACACACTCTGTGTATGTGTGATGTTTAATGTTGCAGTTGTGTTGTAGAATGCCATGTCATGGCTGGCATTGGCATGGCCACAATATGTCCTACACTCAACATAACCACTGTACAATGGCTATGTTGAGCAATGATATTCCATCAGGTATACATGCACCACTCATCCTGTGTGTATACATAGCATGCATGTGCTAAATATGTGTCCACATTTATCTGCTAAAGACACAGATGCTCTAATCATAAATGGATATCTATGTGACACACAGATACACATCCAGCCATGGTATGTATACCTGTGAGTGATGGTGCACAGGACATTGCAGAGCTTTTAATACTTACACAGCAATGTTGTGTCCATGTACACATTGCATTCCAGGGTGAGGCCAATCACTGAACAACAACGCACATGCATCAAAGCAATGTCTACTGTTATTAGCAAGGGCTGTCTACACCTGCACTGCATGCTGTTGAGCAACACATGTCCTGCATGCTGACACATGTGATATAACTGTTTGCCTTGTGATACTGTACCCCACCCTCACCTGCTATTGAGTACGTTCTGGATTGCTGGTGGTGGTGTGTGTGTGTGTGTGTGTGTGTGTGTGTGTGTGTGTGTGTGTGTGTGTGTGTGTGTGTGTGTGTGTGTGCGAGTGTGCATGTGTGCATGTGCATGTGTGCATGTGTGCATGTGTTCATGTGAGCATGTGTTCATGTGTGCATGTGTGCATGTGTTCATGTGTTCATGTGTGCATGTGTGCATGTGTGCATGTGTGCATTTGTTCATGTGTGCCGACATCATGTACAGGTCGTAAAGTGTGTTTCCTGTCTTCCTCTCACAAGTGCTGACTTTGGGCTGGTTCACTGCAGCAGGGAAACTGACGTCACTTAGCAAAATAGTGATAATGATGATAGGTGTGTTGAGACACAGGCATGTTTGCCAGGGTCTGTTGTTGGGCCACCAATTGACAGTACACAAGTGTCCACCCCATCCATGAATACAGTCATACTGCCAATACATCCATCACCAATGCCCTTAGCTGAGGGACAGCGTACAGTCGGCATTGGCCAGGACAGTGTGGTATCCATGGCACATGCATCCCGACACAGCACCCATACCCAGATGGCTGGAAGGGTACCACATAGGCAGATGTCCAGGGGTTCTCGTCGGAGCACTGCTGCTCATCATGCCACTGGCAGACGTGCCATAGGTCTTACAACCTCACGCATGTTCCAGGCTGTCATGGAGGCACAGGCATGTATGGAACAGTACACCAGACAGAGACTAAAGGCACAGAGGGCACATAACACCGCCGTAATTGACAGTATCCATGACCTAGCTGGTGCCATCCGTAATTACACTGAGGTCACTGATAGACGTTGGGGAGAGACATTAGATGTCCTCTGCAATGTCATGTCCATGTGTCAGGACAGTGCGGGATGGTTGAGTCGTCGATGTGGACGTATGCCAGTAACATCAGCAGCTGGCAGTCGCCGCGGACGTCCCTCAAGCCACAGCCACTCCCGTAGTGCCAGTACCAGCCGCAGCAATGTTGGGGGTGGGCTGTCCATAGAATGCCCTAGAAGACCACATGTACGTGGCTCTGGACAGTCCCAGCAGGGACATGAGTCCAGTGTACATCCATCTACCTCTGGGGATAGTACCCAGTCTGGCTTACTACCTGATAGTGTCAGTAGCACCCCTGCCAGGCACAGGTACCGTATCCATGGCCAGAGATGGTGATCTGTAAAGCCGCGCACGTACAGTCTGTGGCTGTCCCACAAATACCCATATATGGCAGCCACATGGTGGAACTGTGTGCATGCAGACACACACACACACACACACACACACACACACATAATCCAGACACCTAGGGCTAACACATACCCACACACATTACATCAACATTGGCCCATAACAGTATTTTTGCCCCTCACACACACACACACACACACACACACACACACACACACACAAACACACACACATACATGTCAATTGGATGGCTCACTGTAGACCTCTGGCAAACCAACAACACACCCTGTGCATATGATGAAACCTGCCACCTCCTGTCATCTGTAACATCGATGCAGGAACAGGCTACCATGGTGCTGGTGCACAGGGTGTCTTTATAGCAGTATAGCAATGTTAGCATGTTGTCAGCAGTAGAGTACAATGATATGCTTGAAGGTGTAGCTGAGCAGCCATGATGCATTAAAGCTATGATTGTCATTGTTGTGTTGTTTACACCATTGTTATTTCTAATAGTGTATTGTCTGCCAATGTGCCGCTTGGCTGATGTGTGCAGTATTGACAGTATGTGTTAGACAGTGGACAGTATGTATGGGATGTGTGTAGCATAGATTTGCAGGTGTACAGTTGTGAACATGGTGGAGGTGCACTGTCTGCATGTACGTGCATAGTGGACACATGGGCAGGGTGACATGCTCTGCATTACACAGTAACACTCCATAGTTTCTATTGGTGGCCAGTATGCATTGTACTACACACATTTCGGAACCTTACTACACATGAGTGTATGACATGGTTTGACACTGTGCTGTGGGTGATACTGTTACTATCTGTCATTGTTTTGCATTCTGGTAGCATACATGACTTCAACAGCCTGACCATAACCAATCGTTAGATGATGTCTTGACAACTGACACACAGATGTAGGAAACACAGCAACATTTGGATCCTTCAGGTACTATACTATGCCAGTAACCAGTGGTATTCACCTGCACCCATTACTGAGACCACTCCTGTTTGGCATATAGCTCTCTTAGGTACAAGCAATCACAGTAGGGATATGTCTGTCCACGTCTGGTAATGCATACTGTGGCCTATAATGCATTCCCCAGGTGACACACACATCCTCCACAAGGGTATCATACAGACAGATACCTGTTGTCAAACCCATGCTGTAAAGCTTTAGGCCAAACTAAGCATAGTCATCCACCTTTACGGAACATAGTATCCCCACAGTACCACATAGGTAGTAGCCACCAACATGATAAACAGGTACCAATGTGTACATGCAACCTAGTATTACATCATCTCTCCTTTGATAATCACATTTCCTAAGGTATTTTGAAATCCCTTGGTGGATCACATAAGCAATAAGGGGTCTGCATGCATATCCACAAAGGTTGTTGTACACCTATGATGAATAGTCATCATTGACAGACTTGCTGCATTTGAACAGGTCTGACATATACCTCGGTCATAAACCCTCACTCACACAATTCAATAGAAACCATTATGAGTGTGTGTGACATGGATGACCTAGGCCAGGCATCACTGCAGTGGCTGGCCTTGTCACAAGCATACAGATGTGACCTAAGGTCTGGGAAGCAGCAGCACAGTTTGGCAAAGATGACAGCTGTGTTTTTGGATAAAGCTGGGTTCCCACACATGCAATCATTGAGGTAACATGTACGTATATGTATTTGCCCACACAGCTACCTCACATGTGCAATGCATACTGATATGTCATACAGTAGTAAAAGCAAAAACCACAACACATTGACCAACAGTGTCACACACATAAAGCACACACACTCACCAAGTGCAGGATTTAAACCCCTACCTAACTACTTCATGATACTAGAGGAATACGCATTAACACGACGCGCGATACACATTACTGGTAGTTGTATTTGATTTGATTTTTTTGTCCTGTTTTCATTAACTTTAATATCAATTTTTTTATTAGCATAAACATTTCACCATTACAGCTTTCCATTTACAAGAAATTTACGTAGAGAACATGGTTTAGTTAATGGTACTATTATATATTTTTTAAAATAATTATGTATGTGGTTTAAGGGTATTAGTCCTTTAAAGTATTGTGTTGTAGTAATGAAGCATTTAATCTAATTAACTATTTCAATTGCTTTTAATTAGTTGCTTATTATGTATAAAAAGTGCTGCTGTGTGTTTTGTATTGTATACGTCTGAAGAAGGTGGAGGAATATCCTTAACCGAAAGTGCTAACATTAAACAGTCCGTGCTGTAGCTGCTTTGCCCGTTTTTGCTAATTTTGGTTATCTAGTTGTTGATTTTGTGTGGTTTATTACTGGGAGGCCTCTTTTCCACAGGTATATTCGTAGGATGGTGACATCATCACACTTGACATAGATATGTATGCCACTTTTAAGGTGTTCTACTCCTCTCCAAAAAGGTTGTTCCCCTCAAAGGTGATTACACACAAACACACAGTTGTCAAGTGCAGAATTCAAACTCCTACCTAACTTTGTCACAATACTAGAGGAGTACGCATTAACATATCGTGCTGTACACATTACTGGGAAGTCTCTTTTCCACAGGTATATTTCTAGGATGGTGACATCATCAGACTTGACAATGATTAGTATACCACTTTTCAGGTGTTTTACTACTCTCCAAAAAGGTTGTTCCTTCCCAAAGAGACCACACACAAACACATACACTTGTCAAGTGCAGGATTCAAACCCCTACATAAGTACTTTATGATACTACAGGAGTACACATTTACATGACACGCTATGTACATTACTGTGAGTTCTCCTTTCCACAGGTTTATTTGTAGGATGGTGACATCATCAGACTATACAATGTGGGTTACATTAGGTGACATTAGGTGGGATACATAGAAGGAATGTCTGAACACTTTGGCCATGTGACCATCAAAGGGGAGTTTGCTATCTACCTGTGTCCCCAGGGCCATAATGACTTTCTCCGTACATACTGGATTACCACCTATGTGGTAATTTGTGTGCACATTGTTTTACCCAACGGAGATGACTATGCATTCATTGGCATTCAGCTTGAGGGCATTGTTTTGACACCAGGTATCAGTCTCTGTAAGACACTTCTGGAGGATGTCTGTGTCAGCCGTAGAGTCAATTACAGACCACAGTTAGCAGTCATCTGCAAACCTGTTCAGCCATACAACTCCCGTGCTTGCCTGTACCTCTGAGCAGTATCTACTGAACAGGTGGGTTCCCAGGACCAAGACCTGTGGGATGTCATTTGTGACTGGCTTAGAGTCAAACAGAGCACCCGCAACTCTGAACATGTGTGTTTGATCTGTGAGCCACTTGTCCACCCATCCTATGACATAGCTGTTAATGTTCAAGCTGGTATGCTTGTCCATGATGACAAAGTGGGGAATGGTGTAGAAAGTCCTTAGTGAGGTCCAGGTGGGCTATGTGGACTACTTTCACCTCCATCTATGTCCTTCGTAACTGTTTGAAATAAGTCAACTAGGTGTAGGAGACAGGATCTGCCTTTAACAAGGTGCAGATGTGTAGAGTCCAGTGTCTGGAGGTCTCCAATGTCTCTGTTTATGGGTTCCATAACAATTTGCTCAATAGCTTTGTAGACCAGGCTAAGTAGACATATAGGGAAATGTTTTCCAGGTTCTGTTGTGGCTCCCCCTTTGTGGAGCTGGATGACTGTTAGTGCATGCCATTCTTTGGGTACATAGCATGTGGTATTCTTGAGTCTGGACAGTGGATGTAGGTGAAGGTGTAGTTCCTTTTGGGCCTAGTATAAGACGCAGCCTGGGACACCATCCAGTCCCATTGATGTTGTGTTCTTAGCTTTGGAGAGGGCTGTCTTTACCTGCATGTCCATGATGTCTGGGGCTCAGCATCCTTCTGTGATGGGCACAGGGCCATTTGGGGTGATGGGGGTGAGTTTACATTAACTTTGTCCCCCTGGATGTGGGCAATGAGAGTTGGTTCAGTGTATTTCTTTCCTTTTTCAGTAGCTGACAGCATATTTGGAAGTTGACACCTACATGTCTGGTATAGCTACTGAAGGCTATGTGGTTGTTATTCTTACATTCCTTGGCTATTCGTCTTTAGAAACAGTCCTTGGATTATTTTATGAGCGATCATTGTTTCTTCCTAATAATGATCAGTGATGCCTTTCCTTTAGTGAAGTTGGCTCTGTCATGTGTCCATTTCCTCCTTCTGTTGTCTAACTTATTTATGGGCAACAACCACCTGATTGTTGTCATATTTTTGGAGGAGTGCATCTTGGATTTCTTTGTGTTGTCTCATTCCATGCATCCCTGTAGATGCTCATAGGATGCACTTGTAAATGATTCTGCAGATTGTATACCATTATCCTATAGCAAGAGGTCTTTGGAGCATTCCACTTTGGTCTTGGGACGTGTGCAGTTTGCTTTTGAATATGTCTTCACAGTGGTTTCATTGACTGGGTGGGGGGATGGGATGTGGATGTCTAAAGTGTGATTACTTTATGATCTGATATTACCAGCGAGTGGGTTATCTCTGTTGTGGAACACTAGCACCCCATGTTGGTGATGATCATGTCCAGTATGTTGTCACCTGTAGTGGGCATGGTGACCAGCTGTTCCAGGGTGTTAGAGTTTTAAAACTCTAAGAAACATTGGCCAAAGGATGTTGTACATGAGTAATTCTCCCACTCAATGTTTGGGTAGTTGTAATCTCCTCATATAATGGTGTTTGACAGGACCTTTGTATTTTCCACTGTTCTCAGGAATACTGAGTGAGGTTCCTGAGACAAGGTACGTGATCTGTAGCAGGCTGCAATCTGATGAGCAGCTTTGCCCAATGTTAGTTGCACTTGCATGGTCTCCAAGGCCTCATGCAGTGCCACTAACCTGAAGGTGTTGGTATCCATAAGATAAATGGGTACATCCCTTCCTTTTGTATTAAACTCATGGTTTTGGGTCCGAAGGTCAGAGGTATTTTGAGTGTTTTACGTGGAGCATGTCCAACAGCTCTGTGTTTGACATAGCTTTGTATGTTAGGCAGTGAACACCTCTGAGTAGGCGATATGCAAGGGAGTACGGATGGAGCATTTTGAGATGGTCTGTGTATGGCATGTATTTCAGACCACTAATGCTCTTTGTGAGGTATTGCTGTGGGCTTTCCAGTTGTTGTGGTTGTCTTGTGAGGTACATAGCAGAAGTGGCATTGTACTCTATTATAGTTCTAGTGAGTGATGAGTAGAGGGGAACAATGCCCACTTCTATTCTACATGAGACACATTTTGTGATGAGGTGTGCCACATAGGAGGGTTTCCTGACTACTGTGGGAATGTGGTTGTCACAGTTGTGTCCACTGTCCACCTGTGACCCAAGGTCTCTTGTCACACTTTCAGTGTGAAGTATACTACCACCTATGTTGTAGTTCTTGGCTACAGAGTTTTTAACAAAGGGGCTGACAATGCACCTTTTGGCATTGAGCTAGAGCCCATGGCTTTGACAACAGACATCTGTCTCAGTGAGGCCCTTTTGTAGGATGTCCACATCTTTAGTGTTTACAGTTATGGCTCCTAGTTTGCAGTCCTCTGGAAACTTTAGTTGCCACAGACCTTCCATGTTAAATTTTACTTCAGGGAAGTAAATGCTACACAGCCTGGGATGTTATTTGGTCTCATGGCTGCTGTGATACTGGCTTTGGAGTGTGTTAGTTACCTGTGCAGCCGTGATGACAGCAACTTTGCAGTCTTCCATTATAGAGATGTGCTCTTTCATGGGTGAGGGGGATAAAGTTAACACTGATCCTATCTGCCAGGATGTTGGCAATATCAGTTGGGTCTGTATATTTAGTGCCATTGAGCTGTAACTCAGAACAGATCTGAGTGTAGCCATGACATGGACCTGTCTGTTGGGCAGAGATCTCCTGAGTTGACAGTATGCAACAGAGTACAGATTGGGTTACATTCAGTCTTGTTGCATGGGGCAACTATGTGAGGCCAGTAATCCTCTTGTTAAGGTGCTTCAGTGGTCTTTCTGGCTGCTAAACATGCCTAGTCAGATTAATTGCAAGTGTATTGTGGTACTCTCTGACGGGTCTGATGACTGCTGAGTAGTGGGAACCTCCTTTGACCTACATGCACAGACCTTGGCAGTTTGTGTGAACACATAGCATGATTTTCTGACCACTTTGTGAATGTGTTTCTGGAAGAAGAAATGACTATCCACATTTGTCCATAGATCCCTTATTATCACATCCATATTTAGCCTAAGTGTGTGAGCATGCCCAGTATGAACTTTCAGTGTGATGCTGAATGAAATCCACTACATCTGTTGGAGTGTGTGAACACGCCCAGTATAGGCATTTATACTATATGTGTATGGCAAATCAAGTTGTATTTTTGCAGCAGGGCTCACCTTTGTGTCATAGATCAACAGGGATCATGCTGTGTCTGCAGGGCTTCCATGAGACACTTTGCATAGACATATCAACATTTCTACATACAGGGGGGACAGCCATTCTTTGTACATTTCTACCCGGGGGCACACCTGATTGTTAGTGTGGGTGTACATAGGATGAAGGTTTCACCTGACACTTATACACAGTTGCTATGCCTGCACTGCTATGTACAGTACACCATTTCAGTCTGTACTGTTGCCTGTCGTGCTGGCTTGAGGCATACTACTGTGCTACAGATCCTAGCGTCCAATGTCATGTATATTAGATTGCGACTTTTTATTTATTTATTTTACATTTGTTGACTGGGCTAGTCTAGCTGGATTCATGTACATTTTCAGTAGAGGCCCGGGGAGAAAAGCTCCACAATCAAAGAAAAAAAGACAAGAAACTTGTACCAAATAATAAGCACTTCAAAAAACAATGGTAGTAGGATAGCCAACACAAAATACATCAGGTGGACAAATTATAAACAAAGGAATACAAATAGAGTTATAAAACATTTGGAGTCCTGATATCACAAGACATAACATGTTGAAAGTATTACAAAGAGGATTATCATTGAATATAAAAATATTAATTTTTTTTTTTTTTTTTTTTTTTTTTAGTCGTTCAGTGGAATTGTTGAAATTAAAGTAGTCAGCTAGTACTATAGTAATGTAGTAAAGCAGATGAGAGGCTGGAGGCAATAGAAGTTTCAGTCAGGGTTAGTACAAGGGTAGAGCCGTTAGGATTTAAGGAAGATTTTTAGATGCTTTTTGAAAGTGGGTGTAGACATAAGTGAAGTAAGTTTGCTTGGAAGCTTGTTCGAAATAGGTCCAATTGAGTTGGAGAACAAACAGTCCCCAGCCTTGTTGTGGGATTTATGGTAGGCTGCTAGGAGCTTTGTGGTTGAGCGCAATGAAGAGAGGCTTTTATAAGGGCTAATAAGAGTGCAGAGTATGGTAGTATTAGAAGGGTGAAAGAAGATTTTGTGGGTAATGCTAAGTTGCTGTAGCAGTAGTTGATGATGTAATTCCAGCCAACCAAGTTGTTTAAGATTTGTACAATGGTGGGTACGAAAATGGGCTCCTGTGGCATATCTGGCAATGTTGTTGCATGATGTTGTTAGTTTATTGAGATTAGATTTAGATAAGTTTGTAAAAATAGGTGAGGCATAGAGAAGGGTAGATAGCAGGTGTGTTTGAGCGATGGTAGCTCTTGCTGGGGCAGTGAGGAAGGGTTTAAGCCTATAAAGAGATCCAAGTTTTCTATTAACTGACTTGATGGTTAAGTTAATATGAGAATCGAAGTTCAGATTATGATCTAATGTGACACCTAGTAGTTTGGTAGTAGGCTCAGAGGATATTATTGTGCCATTATTAGATGTTATATTGAAGTCAAAAGTAGAGGATTTCTGTGTAGGTGTAAATAGTAATAATTTAGTTTTTTTGGGATTAAGTAGGAGGCAATGTTGATAGAACCAATTTTCAGCAGTTGTAAAATCTTTTTGGGTAGTAGTCTGAAGCTCATCTGGGGAAGATTCTGAGCATATCAATGTCGAGTCATCTGCTTATTGAATGCAGGTGGTTTGTGGAAGGGACTTATTGAGATCATTAATAAAGATAGAAAAGAGGAGTGGTCCAAGAATGGAACCCTGTGGGACTCCGATTTTGATGGGAAGCAGAGAGGATATGTGATTGTCCCAAAGAACTGCTTGCTGCCTATTTTCTAAGTAGGAATTAAACCACTGGATTGCCTGGGCATCTAATGCCAGAGATTCAAGGATGCTTAGTAAGAGTTTATGGTTAACCATATCAAAGGCCTTAGAGAGGTCTAAAAAGAGAGCTGAGGACAGCAAGTTGTTATTACGATTTTTATTAATGTGGTCTGTGAAAGATAAGAGTGCAGTAGTTGTACTGTGATAAGGTCTAAAACCATGTTGGCAGTCTGCTAGAAGATTATTTTGGAGAAGATGGTCAGGCAATTGCCGATGGACACATCTTTCCATGATTTTAGCTAAAGGAGAAAGCGCTATGGGATGGAAGTTGGAGAGTTCATTAGTGTTACCCCCCTTATGAAGTGGAATGATATGAGATACATTCCAGAGGGATGGGATAAGGCCTTCAGTTATGGATCAATTTATTAAAATGGAGACAGGATAGGCAAGTACTCCAGCTGCAATTTGCAGATACTCTGATGGGAGGAGGTCAGCTGAGGAAGAACATGGTTTAAGTTTCCTCAGTAGGGTGTGGATGAGATCTGTAGAGACTGGTTGTAATTTGAAAGAGGGGAGGTTTTTGTTCAGGGAGTAAGGTTCCTGGGTGGATCTAGGTGGCAAGATCTTGGCTAGGGATGTAACAGTCTCAGAGAAAAATTTGTTGAAAGTGTCAGCAATTTGGTTGCAGGTACGTTGGGTGAAGTTAGGAGAAGTGGGAGTTTTAGAGTTACCTGGATGTAGTAATTTGTTGATACCTGACCAGATTTTCTGAGGGTTTTGGTATTGAGTGTGCTGGAATTTCAAGTAATAATTTTTCTTGTCTAGGAGTATTAATTTCTTGGTTTCATTTCTAAGTTGTTTAAAGGTTTGGTGGTCAATCATGTTTTTAGAGCTACGTCATTTGGCCCAAGTTCTGTTTCTCTGTAACATTTTCTGTTTGGTCTCTTTGGTTAGCCAAGGAGCAGGCTTTGCTCTGGTTTTAATTGATCGAGTGGGGGCATGTTGGTTGAGAATTTGAAGGAATTTGTTGTTGAAGTAGGAAGCTGCCTCATCAAGCGGTAAGTATTTTAGGGGAGACCAATTGCAAGTTTTGAGCTCTATTTGGAAGTTTGTTTGGTTGAAATATTTCTTGTTCCTGGTTGTTCTGAAAATTGTATGCTTGGGGATAGGGGTTATTTTTCTGATAATATAAATGAGTAGGTGGTTGCTGATATCATCAGGTAGAATGCCTGTGGTATAAGCCAGGGGGTTACTATTGACTAGAATCCAGTCAAGGGTGCTCTGTTTAAAGCTAGATTTATTTATTCTAGTAGGGACGGTAATGGTTTGATTGAAGCCATAAAGGTTTATATGGGAAGTAGGTTTTTGGGAAATGCAACAATTCCAATTAATGTTAAAGTCTCCTAGGAGAATTGTTTCCTGAGGGAAGGAGGTGGAGAGCCAGCTCAGTATACTTTCAAGGGTATTAGTATTATTGCCTGGGGGGATGTAACAGCAAATTATGTAAATGGATTTACTTTTATTAAGTTGTAGTTTGATGATTAGGATTTCACTATTGCTTGGAGAGGGTGGTTTGGTATCTAGCTGAGTAACCAATAATTCAGTTTTGTAGAGTATTGCTACACCACCACCCTTTTTGATTGGACGGTCAAGTCTAAGGATGTTATAACCAGGTGGGATTATATCATTATCCTTAGTTTCTGATTTAAGCCAGGTTTCAGTTAGGCATAAGATATCAAAGGAATGGAGATCAAGTAGGGCATGCAGTTGGGTAATTTTATTATTTAGGCTGTGAATATTTAGGTGGGCTATATGAAGACAGTTGGGTGTGGTGGTAGGATTTAAATAATTAGTTTGTTTACATGGTGGGATATTAAGGACATAGTTGTTTGGGCCTGGGTTAGGGTGAATGTCACCATCAAGGAGACGTAGCTGCTGGTGACTGTGTAAGTATTTGGAAAGTTTGGAAGAGGGTGGAAAAAGTTTCTTGTTTTGGAAAAATTTGATATGTGTAGTTCTATGGAAATGAGGTATGAGGTAGGAAGATGAAGATGTTATATTGCTGTGTGTTTGTGGGGTGTATACATAGTAAGGAGTAGTTTGTTTTATTGTTAGCAGGGATTCAGTTAATTTTTAGTTTTCATATAGAGTGAGGGTGTAAGAAATAAGAAGAATGTTTAGTAGTAAGAAAGAGGAGAAAAGGAGACAATGTTTAAGAATGCTTGATTTATACAAAGCACGTGGAAGTGTTATCCTAGAGGTAGGAGATAGTTGAGATAGGAAGGTAGGGGTTAATGGGTGGAGAAGTTTTACTAGTGGAAGTAGTGTAATATTAACGAGTATGTCGCATTGTTAATTGTGTAATTAGGTGAAGTGGGCTATAGGTGGATGTAGTAGTGGGTTGGATTATTGTGCTATAAGGCTAGGAGCCCTGGGGATGGTTGGGAATTGGGGGTAGGGTAGGGGAGCGGAGTGAGGTGAGCCAGTGTATGTGCTATGCGTTGTCAAGGCATACTGGGCACGCCTCCTTCTGCCTACTGGGGCAGGCTCAGGTTGTTCCTCCTCTGAGTCACGCTGTGCCTGTGCAGGCCTTAGCAATGGTGGGGGGCTGTGTGGCCCTGTCCCATGCTGTCCCTGCTGCAGCTGTTTTCGCAGGATCATATTGTGTAGCATGGCACATACCATGATAATTTGGGTATATGTAGTTTGTGAGTACTGCAAGGCTCCAGACTTTATAGCCTACACAACCCACATCATACCGCCTGGCCTGATGTTCTCTGTCTGCATAGGCCTGTGGGGGAGGTTAACCATATGCCTCTTTAGGGGCATGATACAGCATTTCTTTGTGTTTGCATTAGTACAATTGTCCTGCTGTGTCAGTGCCATTGAAATGTTATCATGGCTTAGTGGTTCAGTACTGTGACTATAGTGCACAGTATCCTGGGTTCGAGCTCTGTCGCTGCTTTTTATTTTCATGCTGGGCAGACCAGACTGCTTAAGGAACAGTAAAACAAATATGAGCATGTTTGCCTGACTTTGCTCAACTTTGCACGACTTTGTCCAACCTTGCCCAACATTGCTCAATGTTGCCGAACATTGCGCTAGTTAACACGGGCAATTTTGTTTACATATACTAAATATTGGTAAATGCTGCTCAGCACTGCTTTATATTGCTTAAAACATGGCATTCATGCCTCAGATGGTGCTGCAGGGCTGCCTATGTCAGATGCACATACTACACTCCCTATACATGTTTGGAAACAGGTAGTGTCAAGTTAGGCATCCCTTTTATTTTATGTGTGAGTCAGAGAGAGGTATAATTTCCAGGGTTCCTACTGAGCCAGTGTATGTGCTATGCATTGCCAAGGCATACTGGGCACGCCTCCTTCTGCCTACTGGGGTAGGCGCAGGTTGTTCCTCCTCCGAGTCACGCTGTGCCTGTGCAGACCTTGGCAATGGTGGGGGGCTGTGTGGCCCTGCCGCATGCTGTTCCTGCTGCAGTTGTTTTCACAGGATCATATTGTGTAGCATGGCACATACCATGATAATATGGGTACATGTAGTTGGTGAGTACTGCAAGGCTCCACCAGATGTGTCCAGGCACCGGAACCATGACTTGAGCATCCCAAACACATGCTTGATTACATTTCATGTTTGTGTGTGTGCCTCATTATGGAGTTCTTGTTCAGGTGTGTTTGCATTTCTGATAGGTGTCATCAGCCACGGCTCCAGTGCATATCCAGCATCCCCCACTAGGTGACCGTCAGCGATGTCCCCAGTGGCAAATGTCTGGTACAGCTGCATCAGATGCCAGATATGGGAATCAAGGTAGCTTCCAGGGCAGCCAGCACACACATTCAGTATTATGCCCTGGGCATCGCACATGGCCTGGCAGTTGATGGAGTGGAAGCCCTTGCGGTTGATGTAGGCCCTACCCCGCTCACGGGCTGGTGCTTTGATGTGTATGTGCGTGCAGTCAATTGCACCCACTACCTCAGGGTATTCTGCTATTTGCTGGAAGAGGCACATATTGCTGACCAGTACCTCACGGGAACTGGGGAAATATACATGATCACCGACATGTGCTGACATGGCATTCAAGAACTGGTGCAGTACCCTGGATGCTGATGCCTGTGAAATCCCCATCATATCACCAGTTGGTCTCTGGAAGGTACCTGTTCTTAGGCCAACACATACCTTGGTTTCCACTGGGATGGGTTCCCCCCTGTTGATTCTGTGTGTAAGGTGTGGCCTGCACAGCTCAACAATTTGCTGCAGGAGGTTTCTGTCCACTCTATAGCGCTCCACTATCTCCAGCTCATGTAGCCCCTGGTAGGTTACCCTGGGTCTCTGCACTCTTCTCCATCTTCTCACTGTGGGTTGCTCAGCAGCATTTGCAATGGCACCACTCTCAGAATCTTGCACATGTTGCCTTATAATAGCAATGGCAGCCCCTAACATTTTTTTGTCTCATTTAAGCTTTTAAGCTTTTAAAGTTTTCACTTCTCGTTGTAGACTGCAGTGTTGCAGTATTTCTGAGAAAAACATGGGGGAATGTTGTTTGCAGAGTTTTAAGTGCTGGGCTGGGCTAGGCTGGGCTAGTGTACTGCCTGTGTAATTGGCTGATTCTGATTTATTTCACCTGGCAGTTCTGCTAGTTCTCCTTGGTTAACTTCCTACTACTTCTTTTCCTTCCTTTTCCCTTTCTGTTTCCACAGTGGGCAGCAACATGCAAACAAGCGCAAACACGCACACACAGCCTTACACAGGCTTACACGGGTGCACACAGGCTTACATGGGTGCACACAGGCTTAGACAGGTTTACAGGTGCACACATGCATGCACACAGTGTAAGCATCTTTGCAAGAAACTTTAGTGATAGCCACAGCGTACACCTTCAGTTTCTGGGTTTCAGTTCAGACAACTGTAGACATGCCTCTTCCAGTCTTGAGTAACTCACAGCAAACACATGCCACTCTGCTCCAATAAGCTTACAGTCTTTGATACATACCCCCCCTCATGATGTCACCTATCTTCTACTCTGTTACTCCCCGAATCTTACTATTACACTTTAGGGACATGGTTCACATGGCAGAGAAAATTGGGATTCACTATCCTTATACTCATTTGCATAGGATTGCCTACTAATGCTTGCTTACATCTCTCAGACTGAGCTTCCCCCCTTAGCAACCACTACTCAGTAGCCATGTTGTCTTCAGCCTGCCATTCACCTGCATGGCAGATGAATATATTTAATAAAATGCCTATTTTTAGAATTTTTTTTCTTTTCTGGTTTTTAGAGCACCACACGTTTGCACGGTGCTGCGCTACGCTTAAACATCGGAGATTGGGGAAACAAAATTTGTTTTTTATTATTTTGCAACACATAATAATGCCAATGGCCTTATATTTGGCCATTGGCATGCTTCCTCAACTGGATGCATCCTTTATTTGGAGCTGTCATAGCTCCGTTTTGCTATTTGCAGAACGGTACTCAGTTACCAACGGAGTACATTTCTGCAAATAACACTACTCTTACTCGGACAGGTTAGTGTTTCCTGGATCACAAATTTACCTCATTTGCATAGCTTTCAGCAGCAAATGAGGTAATTTGCATATCCTAACACTGTCCGTGCAAGAGTCGTTTTAGGAGCTCTTATGCACGCCCTTGCTGGCTGTTCCTGGATCACTCAGCAGACATATTGGCTGTCTGGAGTCTTACTCTACTCTTATACTCCGTGCAAGCCTTCGTGAATCCGGCCCAATATGTTACTTGTTACATTCACCAATCGATTTTATTAGATTGTCTTTTTAACAAAATGCATTCATATTTATTAACAATTACACTACATGTTTGATTATATGTATGTATTATAGATTTTTTAGTTTCATGAGTGACAGTTGCTACTGCATAATAACAGGTATTTTTTATGTTTTTATTTTAACTATGTGATGAATTTGAATATTTTGTCTACATTGTTACTTTAAAATAGGATCCACCAGCGGAATTTAATCTGACTGGCAGCTCTTGAACATGTGACACTTTGTTCCTTGTATTTAAAAAACTTTTTTGAACACTTGTATATTTTCTTGTTCGTTGTAATATAATTTCTGAAGAAGTTACCGCATTTACGGTGATGAAAAGTGCTTCAAGTTTATAATATTAAAATATATCTTTTGCAAGTTTTCTACCTTGGACTTTAGGACTTGGTTTTCAGTTTGTCTTGTGCTTTTCCGTTGGATACCAAATATATTAATTTGAAAAAACTGGATAAGGAAAAAAATAATATATTTAACAGATAGTAGAGACCTAATAAATATAAACCAAAGCAATTTATTATGTTACAGAATCAGAACCCTCTAGTTAAAATTCACTGGGGAAAATACCATCCAATTACATTTAGTACTTCATAAATATAGTACTAAACTCATTCATTATATTTGTTTAGGGTCTGCCACCCCACTAGCAAATGTAATGAATATATATCTGATTGATACTAACATGAGGCTGAAGAACTTTTATATGGTGAAACACACAAAGCAAATGGACAATACCTTAGACATAAAAGGCAAATGGGAAAGGATTGCACTGGTTTCTTATACATTTCTGAATCTTCTTTATCATTAGCAGCATTGCCTGACACAGGTGTGGAGATGAAGTTAAATATAGGAAATGAGGTAGAGAGTAGGAGGGATGGAGAAAGGGTAAGGGAGTGAAATAAAGTTGGCTGCAATGAGCAGAGTAGGTAGACCCCAGCATGTTCTCCAACCAAAAGCAATCTATTGAACTGAGGTCAGCACACACATTATGGTGATTTACCAAGTTCTGCTTAAACAAATTATTTTTGTTACTGATGACTCATACCAAGGGCAGCCATGGTGGTGCAGCAGTTAGCATTGTTGCCTCGCAGCAAGAGGTTCTCTGGTTCGATCCTTGGTTGGGGTGCCTTCTGGGTGGAGTCTGCATGTCCTCCCTGTGGTCACGTGGGTTTCCTCCTGGTGCTCCAGTTTTCTCCCACATCTCAAAGACATGCTGTAGGTGGATCGGACACTCTAAATTGGACCTAGGTGAGAGTGCGTGCATGTGTGTGCCTTCTGTGGAAGGTTGGGAGCTGGGCTGGCAACTCAACACCGTAAAACTCCACTGCCAATCATGAGCAGACAGGTGATCCACTGTGGTGACCCCGAACCAGAAAAAGTCGAAAGAAGAAGACTCATACCAGTTAAGAAAGCAGGATTTAACTGCTTATGAAAGAAGAGGGTGTACCTATCAACCTCTTAGTTTATAAACTCTGAACTAAGTCAAACATAATGGGATGCAGAGAGTCAAACTCAGGGACAGTTTTAAATATTGCTGTTATAAGGTTAAAGATTTGCCAGAATAATAGGTTTTGCATTAGCATGCATTTTCTGAAGGATATAAAGTCTGAAACTCAAATGGCTGTCATTAGTTATTGATTGCAATCCTCAAGAATTTGCCAGAAAATAACAGTTTATGAAAAACAGATAAAAACTACAAGGCAAAAATATAGGAATTTTGTGAAACTATGGACAGTGGACAAATATGACAGGGTAAAACTATATTAATGCCATAGCACAAACGGAAGTAAAACTATTAAGGACATGTCTAGTATCTGCAAGGCTTCCTTTTAGCAACTACCACAAGGAACAAGGTCAGCAGAGTTTCACTAAATGTCAGCACTGTACAAAGAAACATTCATACATCTAATTGGAGGAGGGTGTCATAGAATTATAAATATCCAGTGAACTACTGTATATAGAAGTGAAAACTTGCGTAAGTCAGACCAAAAGCAGGGCTGTGTTTAAAATGCCAAGTCTAGTGTTTCTCTTGTTCTTGAAACTCAATCTGGTGTTTCTCTAATGCTTTCACTTGAAGGAAGTTGTCCTATTCTACACAATTATGATTAAACCAATGACAGAAAACACAAATGGAGAAAATGCTTTCGACATTTTATGAAAAGGAGAAGAGGAGCCTGAATGTATTCAGACACGTGAATCAAACGCTGTACAGGATAGTGTTATAAAAACAAAGGGCAAATTAAAGAAAAAGTAAAGCAAACGAAAATAGTTAATTATGCAACGTGAGTAATGGTTCTAACCACTGATACAAAAGTCAACCATTGAAAATGAAGATGGCATGGGAAGGGAAAACTTAATGAATCTTTGGAATGGAAAATGCATTGGGGACAATTTTGATTAAATACAAGATGGGTTTAAAAATTGGAACAGTACTGTAGGACATGAAAGACATTTAATCAATGATTTGTAATATGTATGCACCATTGCAAGACAGGAAGAGAAACATATTATTTTCTAAGACAGAGTCATATTTAATCATTAAACAATAATTTGTAGGGTTGGGTATTTTAATTGCTGTTTGGGAGGAAGAAGAAAGAAAGAAAGCATGATACATTGTAAAGGCTTTGAAAAACATGTTTGAATACTTCCGAGTGTTTAATGTTGAGAATAAAAGGCATACACATAGAAGGGTTGTGACACAAACTGTAATGCAGTATGACACAGCTAATGAATACATAGGGATATGCGTGGGTAAATGCTTGGGAAACATATTTTCTGATTATTTATAAAAGAAAATGAGTCATATAGAGAACAAATAAAAGGTAAAAATATACTAAGATTAAGCATGGAAGTTATAAATAACAAAGAAAGTAATGTCGCATTTAAACTGCTATGGAAAAATAAGAATAAAATGAGTGTCTAACAGTATATAACTTAAGTGATGCTAGTTTTCAAGAAAAAGCTAAAATCTGATGTGATTTTATGGAGATCGTATGACAATTCTTAAAAAATGTTGAATCTTGTATTTGTATTTGAGACTGTTAAAGGCACAGATTCATTGCTGTTGATAATAAAGGACAAAGTTCAACAAATTAGGGAAGGAGGACAGGGAATATTGTTGAGTCTGCTAGTTAGCACTGAAGGATTATGGCTATGAGCTGATAACAAGCTGCATCCTGTAAAACAGTGTTTGAGTCCCTCTGCTGTCATTTGCCTACTGTGTGACTTTAAGCAAGTCAGTTAACCAGATAATGCTTTGGGGCAATTGGGAACTTGGGGTAGATTCCTTTATGGTCTTTTACACTACATGCTGGGTAACCACCTTTGAGCCTAAAGAAAGAGAATTAGAAAACTGAAATAATGAAAGAAAAAGCATATGAATAAGTTATATAATTACTTCATAAAATGGTGTGTGTGTATTTATGATTACATGGGAAAATCAATGAAAGTCACTTCTTGAGAAACCAGAATTAGCATAAAAAGTCATGGAACGTACCTTCCATTGAAAAAATAAACATTTTTGTAAGGGGGCAAGCCCCATTCCACCTCCCATGTAAGGCCTGTACTCTCATATACCCAAAACATATAATAAATTAATTGTGAGCTCACACAACAGTGGAGAAGTGGAAGAAAAAGGAAAAACACTTCCTTAATCCTACTGTCCATTAATTTTGCAGTAAGACATTGCATCTGCATTCACTCACTCACTGCCAAAATTAAGCACAAAGTATGACATTTTAACACAATCTGCTATAGACAGACATACAGACACACACATACAATCTTCACTTTACATATTCAACACTCACTTACCACCAACTGTTTCTAACTCAAACCCACAGATGTAAAGCCCATCTACAACACCTTCTTAGCTTAAGCAATACTATAACTAAGAACAGCTGCAAATGAAATGGAAAACAAAGAAAGCATCTGCTTATTCTCACTGTGAAAAGTAGAAAATGTACAGAAAATAGATATGGAGGGAAAAGAAAGATTAAATAATCAAATAACAAAAGAACAAAAAATGTTCACCTTATTAAAAAATCAGCATGAGAAGGTATACTTCGTATAAGTCTTAAATGGAGCCTAGAAGAATGAAAACCTGAATAATTTTGGTGCTGAATGAAGTGTACATAGAAAAATAACATAAGTATTACATGGGAGCATGGTAAAGTTTATCTAGAGGAAAGGAGAGATAAATGAATTTGCTGTTTGGAGGATGCTAGCAGTTGTCAGATTTTACATGGATTTTTAAAGATCATATTAGAATTCTTAAAAAATATAGAACTATAGACATGTGCGAGCCTTACAGGTATAGATGTAAATGCACTCTTGTTAATAATAAAGGACATAGCTGAAGACATTTTTGAATTGCAAGATGGAAGCTTGATGACCTGTGATATCACCATGAATTATATGCCTAACAGTAAGGGCCACGTCTTTTGCCTGGAGAGTAGATGCACACATCTGTGCTGGTGTTCAGTCAACATCACTCACTTTGTTAGGAGATCTTACTGGCTACTACTACATAATGGCTTCTATTTTCTTGTATACTGTTCACTATAGGGTCATCACTACCAGTCTGTATAACTTACACTTTAAGACTGACTTCCTGATTAGCAGGAAGACCCTTATGGCAAGGAGAATATGTCCATAATTGTGACAAAAGGAACTACAGTGATACACAGTGAGAGTAGATGGGGCAGAAGGATTAGAAGAAAGGCCAGTGGTGAGCTGAGTAGACAGAAATGTGAGGAATAAAGGATAGGATAGAAGACAAGATGATATAATATGAAATTAAAAGGAGAGAGATATGTAAATTATATTGCAGAGGTAGTGAGTGCATTGTTGCACAGACTAGGGCTGGTTTTAATAAAAATAGAATTAGGATGATGGAAATGAATAACAACTATATACTTTACAGAGGTCACATCAGCATTTTAGGAATTCAGTATGATTCTAAATAATAGATTATTTAAAAATGGAAAATGTTTTAAGTAAGATGAAAATGAAATCAATATAGGGAAAGCACACACAATGCAATTTCAAAAAACATTTATTTAATTAACCTCTTTTATTGGGGATAGTTTTTTATTATGGTAGAATGTGTATAGCTGTGAAAGAATTATGATTAACTGGCAGGGATACATTTCCTGTTTTATGACAATCTTTGTTTAACACTATAAATAGATGTGTCTAGAGGGGGTGGTCAATACTATATTGGAAAGAAAAAGAAGAAGGTGGATTTGACAATGAAAATACAAGTGGTGTTTATTTATTTATTTATTTATTTATTTATTTATTTATTTGTGTTCATATTTATTCAGCATTAAAAAGGTGAAGGTGGATAATAACTAATTAGTGATATTTATTTAGAATAATTATGGGCTTATGCTCTACTGATTAGAAGTTAAAAAATAGATAATATTGGAAGGTTGAATAAATATTATAGAAGAAATTGTTACAGAAAACATGACAAAGGAAATAAGAGATAAAAGGTTGGTATAATAATAATAATAATAATAGTTAGTTTGTGGTGTGTAAAACTTTATCTCTCTCAACATTTTGAAAAGCTGCCACAGCAAACGAAACAACTGGCTCTTTATGCACTACAGAGCAGTACATATATTTGAATCCCACTCACAATATCTTATCTTGCTAAGTATTTAAATTGCTCGCTTTTTCATAAAAAATTACTTTTATGTCTTTATCTACTAATTTACAACTATTTCAGACATATGTGTGAAAAAGTTACCACTCAGCTTCTAAATCTTTCTTTTGCATTGAATAGCATGGTGGTTACTGTTTATTATCATATTTCTCAACTTCTTTGCACAAGAAATCTGGACAAAGCCTAAAATAATGGGAGGACAAAAGCCCAAAACAGATTTTAAATATTGCTGTTATAAACTTAAAAAGTTGCTTTTGTTAGCATGCATTTTTGAAGGGTATTAAATCTGAAACACAAATGTATGACATTATTTAGTGACAGTAATCCTTAGTGATTTACCAGAAGACCACAATTTTGTATGAGGAACAGACCAAAAATATGAGGCAGAAATTTGTAAGTTCTGTGATAATCTAGACAATTAAGAGCTATGTATACAACTAGTATTTTTGTCTAAAATGTGAACAACAGCTGCTCAGAGTTTGGCTTCTTCTAGAGAAGATGGCATGTTTTATCTTCAGATGGTTTCTTTGAACGGACACTGGCTGAAATGTTTACAAGTACACTGCAGAGTATTTCACCAGTAACAAAACTGTTAAGAGATGTTCAAGTGATGATTCATTTTAATGAGCAGTTGAGACATTTATAAATTAAACTACTATAAAAATAAATTCTCACTAGTGAAAATAAGATACTAAGTTATTTTTCATTAAGCAGTTAGATGATTCTAAAGATATTACATTAACTACCTGTCCTAGTTTACTTTGCTATGCCTCATTGCATGCATAAAACACAATTTAAATATTTAGACAGACTTGAAAAAGGTAGTAAGCATATGTGTAAGAAGAACTCAGAGTTTATTTACATAAATGTAGTCATTTCATCAGTGTTAGAATGACAAAATGTATTACAGAGAAAAGTACAGAGAAAGGCTGTATATCTGAGGGAGGAAATTATAGATTTGACCAGATACATAAATATTAGTGATTGAAATCTACATTTTAGCTTAAGAATCTAACTGCTCATATCTAAAACATGTAAAACATAAACAAACTAAACAAGCACCAACCAAGCTTTTTTTCTGCTCCCCTAAATATGCTAACTCTGCGGTTGCATTGCCTTGAAGAAAAAGCAAAATACATTTTAAAGCTCTTGTTCTTCGGTCCTGTCTTTCACCCTGACACTGTGATCCTTGTCCATAGACTTGTACTACTGGCAATGAAAGGGAACTGCACTCCAGCAAAAGATATCAAAGCAAAATAAAACCCAAGTGAAGCAACACATTGGCAATGGTTTGTTGGACTTTTCATATGAGGTCTTAAGAGGATATAAATAAAGTTGAAATCATTATCATCATTTGCATGTAAAATTGAATTTCCTAGCTTTCATAGGATCATAAAAGGCTACTAGGCTACTAGGCTACTAACCATAGGGCTCCTACAAGCCTACCCAAGTATTACCCTTATTTCCAGAATCAGCACCTATTATTCCTGTTCAAGAGGGACATAGGTGGGACCCCTGTGGTGAATTTAGGGTTACCCATCCAATTGACCAGATTGTGTTTGAAGAGGGGCAATGAGGTGCTCTGCTTGACATGAAGTCTGTTCCAAAGGCATGGCAGCCTCTGGGAGACAAATCTCTCCAGCTGGTTCCAGGTTAAGGCCATTAGAGTGAGTAATGCATGTACTATTTAACTTACGGGTACGCAGCATTTCCAATAAAGCAGGGTCATAGATTGCCTTATATGCAAGGTAGAGATTGCCTCTGAGTAGTCTGTATGAAACAGAATAAAATTGCAGTGATTTCAGATGATCCGCATAGGATAGATGCTGAAGACCTTGAATTTTCCCTGTGAGGAGCCTTTGTGGTCTCTCCAATTGCTGCAGGTGCCTGGAAAGGTACATACCAAAAGGGACATTGTACTCAATTACTGGCCTGATTGGGGAAAAGTACATGGAGGTTATAACTTCTTTTTTTATGGAGGCAATGCCCTTAATTATGAGATGAGCAATATTGAATGCCCTTCATACCACTCTGGAGACAAGGTGTGCATTTAGCAGGAACATCACTCTTAACGAAAGAGATGATAATACATTTTTTTGCATTGAGTTTATGGCCATAACTTTGGCACCAGTTATTTGCTTGTGTAAGATTGTCTTGTAGGATGTTGACATTGTCTGGAGATTATATGACAGCAACCAGTTTGCAGTCATCAGCAAACTTTGTCAGCCACAGACCTTTAGTTTTATCTTGCACTTTGGAGAAATAGATTCCAAACAATAGGGGTCCCAGGACTGATCCCTGTGAAATAGCACTGGCTACATATCTGCTGTTGGAGGTGGATTCCCCTATTTTGACTATATGGGTTCTATCAGTGAGCCATTTAGTGACCCATCTAATGATGCACGGGTTGATACCAAGCTGGGTGAGTTTGTTAATTATGCCTGATTTGGGGATAGTGTCAAAAGCCTTGGCTAAGTGTAGGTAGGCTGTATGCACAGATTTCCCCTCACCAAGGGCCTTGGTGACTTTCTTGAAGAAGTCCACCAGGTTTACCAGAGGAGATCTCCTTTTGACAAATCCAAATTGAGTAGGGTCAAGTGTTTGGAGGTTACCAATAACTTTGTTGATAAGGTCCATGATGATTCACTCCATGCCATTGCAGATAAGGCTAGTCAGGCTAATAGGTCTATGGTTCCCGAGGTCAGTGGAAGCACCACCTTTGTACAAGGAGATAATGCTGGCCTTTTTCCATTCAGCTGTGATGAAGCCAGTGCTTCGACTATGACTGAAAAGAATACCCAATGGCATTGCTAATCCTTGTTTGAACCCATGTAGGACACAGACTGGGACTTTCTGTCTTATTTTTGAAGCACTCCAGATTGCTGAATTCTTATAGACTAATAACTTCTAAGGAAGTCCTACTACAGATGCAGTAGATCACAATCACTATTTCAGATACCTTAATTCCACAACTTCATAAACACATGACAAACCTATAGCTAATCAAGGAACTGAAAGCCTTTCTAAATATGAGAGATAAAACTTGCCATAATTAGAAACAAAATTCTACCCAGAATCGCACAGGCATTTACCACCCTCAGAACCTTGTCAAACAAGTCCCATGCAGAAATAAAGTCAACCATTTCAAATCTAAACAACTTTCTCTCTTTGGCAAACCTAAACTCTTTTGGAATAAAGTGAAACCATGAGGTAACCATTTGAAATTCTGGAAATTGTTAGAGGAAAACTGAATGACTGAAAAATGGACTTATATATACTAAGTTTGAGATGGCCATTTTCAGGAATATTCCCTTTTCTCTGAGGTATGCTGATCTTTGATGTGGCATATATAAGTTCAGAGGGATACCCCTCACGTTGGGGGGTGTAGAGGGGCTTGCCCCTGCAAAAAAGAGGTTTAAGGGAAAAGGTCAATGATCGAGATTCGCTCTTCTGCATTTTCAGTATTTTTTTCTCGGCGTGTTATCAATTAGCATTTTGAGTTACAACATTTCAGCCGGGACCCAAAACATGACTTTTGCTACCAGTCACAATTCAATGCCTAACAGAGCTGCTTCAGGCAGCATCCATTGCTCCCAAAAATTATCCTGCTCCCACTTCCTCAAAGAATTTAGTAATCTTCCCCCTGGCCCACCAGACTATTCAACAAGCAGAAGCACATTTCCTACTAGCTTCAAAAGTCATCATAAAACCCTCTTCTACAACCTCAGGTCTCAAACACACTCAGATCTATCTGACAAGCTCCCAATGAACAACCCATTGCTTTTCTGGTCTAGCAGGTAAATTCTGGGACTCACCCCCCCAACACACTCACATAAACACACAACACACACACACACACACACACACACACACACACATCATCTAACGGCACATTTGGAACTCATTTAAACTATATGTTATCAAATAGGGGCAGTGCAAATGCACTACTTCTGGTGACATCATCTAAGCCCACCCATACCCTAAGCTGACACCTAACACCTTCTAGTATATGTCATCTCTCAAAGATATAACTCTTTAAGACATTGCCCCCAAAAAATCACTCATCCCCATTCCCCACCATTTTTTCTATCACATATATTTTATATAGCTTTTTGTGTACTTTGATATTCATTTTTGGAAAGGGTAAAATGCTTTTCATATGATTTACTACAATGCTATATAACATTTTTTTGTATGATAGACACTTTTTTTCCCTTGCTTTGTGCACCTGTCTCTTCTGTGTTTGGCCAGGAATTAGTGAGCTGTGATAAGTTCTCTGCTTTGAAAAAGACAGATAGACAAACAAAACAACTAACCACCTACTTAAATATGCATTCTTGTTGTTTCATTTTTTGTGCTTTTTTGTTTGGGGGGCTGAGTCCTTTTTTTACTTTGCCTTCTGCTGCCCTTACTCTTCTGAAAGAGTAATCACAGCTTTCATTAATGAGAAGAACCAGTGATATTTCATATGCACAAATGCCTACACACTTTAGGTACATTGAGCAGTATTCCAGAGGTACCCAAGTAAGGCAATATCATTCATCAAGTCAAGTAATGACATTATCCCTCCAGCATCCTTGCTGCTCTTGTACGAAGTGCACTTATTTTAGTTCCCAAAGGACACATTTAGTTCCCTATTGGAGATCACTAAAGTGCTGCATACTCCCAGAAAACTCCCCTATACACTTTTCAGAAGAAATAAACCGATAAAAGCTTTGGTACTTTCGCCAGTCATAGATAACCCGGGCAACTATACAAACTGAGATCTGTGACAGTGCAAATAGCCATCATGTCCTTTTGGTAGCAGGCTGAAATGATTCGCATTCATTTTTTCTCACTAGTAAGATTTCAAGAGGTAGGCTGTTCACCATGAAACATTTACTACCGAATGCATGACTTGGCAGTTACGCTGAAATCCTTTGCCAGAATGCATTTAGCTTCGATATACTGCTGTCCAATGCCTGTTCCACCTTCTCAGGTTCTACTGGTTTGTGGTTTAGCTAGGCTGTAATGTTTACTTCGTCATCTAAGCAGTGAAAGGAAAGGACATTTAATGGCCAGACAAATAAGAGATTTAGTAAAAATGAACAGAATGGCTCTTGCTTTGAACTTGCATTCACAGAAACATTGCAATTGTCAGGAAACATTATTTAATTTGGTGGTTACACATTTTGTTTTGCAGGTGCTGTGCATTTTGTAGCTGCAGGGTTCTAGTAGTAAGAATCTGGGACACTAAATATTATGTTAGTTATGTTTAGCCAGTACTTGTTCATATGTGTGTCGATGCAGGTGACTGGCTAAACATAGTACCATTAAACATGGTTTATTAGTAAAACTGGAGACTCCAAAACAAAAACAAATGTGTTTTTGTGCAGGTTAAAGCTTCCTATAGCCCCATGAAGGACAGTCTTCCCCATTCACTATGCTAAATATTAACATCTACTGCTGGGTCTCTGAATCATGGACTATACCTGTAGTTGTATCAGGACATTCAGTTAGACATGTCTCTCATGAATTCCAGTTAACCAAAATAACTATTCCATGTATATTTATATGGTTTATGGAAACGTTTTCAGGGAAAAGCTAGATGCATTTTTGTTACATAAAAAGGTAACAGACATATTAGTGACAGATGATAAATGTTAATACTTCTCAAGGATCTAGTTCTTGATTTTTTAATTTGTCAGCCTCATAGCACAGTACTATATACTGTACACAGTTATAGCATAATGAAATTATATATTTGGATTTACATAGTATGTGAATATGTAAGTTGTGTCACAAAGGTAATAACCACTAAACATACTTGTAATCCTCATTAAATATCTGCACCCTAACACATTATTACATTACAATATTCGGTTATAATTTTCTTTCAGACTGCACAGTTGATATCTTCACTTTCTGCTTTTTAATTTTAACTGGCTTGCAAATGGTTACTTTGTGTACACGTGCTAAACCAATCAATATATATTATTCCTTCAAACTTTAGTTTCCCGTGTTCATGGTCTAAATGTACCACATTCATTAAATCTTCTCTGGCAAGACACAAAATCATTCTAGTGGCAAGCACATAAAATGGAAAATGATAATAACTGATGATATGAGTGAACAGAATATATATGATAGGTGAATAAGCACTAAATTGCCCATTAGGCAGTAACTGCTCACAGTGAATTTGAATAGTTTATTATAACAACAGAATAAAATTATTTGCTTCTATTCCTTAAAAAGAAAAAAAAAATGAGCAGGTTTTCTATCTGAGTCATAGACATTAAATTATGCATATAGCGGGATGCCCACACAAACAATAAAAGCTAGTAATTATAGAAGAAAAGGTATCCTAGGCTTGTATTCTGACACACATCAGAGGTAATTGTGCACAGGTATTCGTGAAATGACAACTCCTATTTTCTTGTGAGACAAGAAGCAGAATGTCATTATTAGCCGCATCATGTTTTCACCTTAGCAACCAGACAAAGCTGTCTGACTGGCTTTGCTGACCATAGCAACACACTGCAGGTGACAGTACCAACACAAGACGTGTACCTGAATTCTAATTAGACCATATTCCCAGACTTCTTGTTTTTTTTTTTTGTTTTTTTTTGTTTTTTTACCTGCAAGTAAGAATCAGAAAGCTCAGAGAGTATGACAATGTTACAGAAAGATCATAGCACAAATAGTTTCAAAAACATGTGCATGCCCTCAAATATTGCATTAAAAGTATTTTTAAATAACTCATTAACTTGCATTTCAAAAACATGACTTTTTGTTTCTGTCTTCTATTAAGCTCTGCATCACATAATAGTAGCCAAATAGTTTGTCAAGCTTAAATGGCATGGTAAATTAAAAGTTGCTTATACTTTTCAGCTACCTGTGAAACCAGAATGCATGCAAACTAATTTATTCCACTTTAAACAGAAGTTCATAACTATCAGTTTCATTCAAGGTTTGCTACAATGTGCCACAAATTCACGCACACATAAAAAGGAGAGTTGATTCGGAAATCATTCTTGTGATAAAACATGGACAAGTAGGAGATGAGAGAACTGTGACAGGAAATAAATACAAGCTCAAAACACTTTCACTTTTTATGCAATACTAGATGTATGACAAATACAGTATGGGGACAATTTAATCAGTGCAACTCTGCATGCAACACATTATTGCAAGTTGAAGTATTTTAGCAAGATAAAGAGAATGTGCTGCTGCAGAATCCTGCTGAGATGTTAAGTTGAATAGTTATGAAGCGCTAAATGAACACAGGAAATAAAAACAAACTATGAAGGCAGAAAACAGCACTTGGCCTACCTTATCTGTTCAATTTCTCCCTAATCAAAAGTTTAAAATCCTGTTTAACTAACAGCATGTGTTTTACTACTGTTCATAATAATAGCCTTACAGATTATAGTAATGACATTAAATTGACTGACTGCTTTCCTGACCTTTTCAATGTCACTATAATTCAGGTTAACCTTTGTGCCTTTAACAAATGAGGGGCTGGAAATATTTGGTGATCTGCAAGTAGACAGAAAGGCAACCAAACTGAAAGTGGATAACTTTTTAATCCAGTATTTACTTATCTGTGCATTTATTTATTTATTTGTTTATATTTGTTAATCTGGGTAGTATATGCCGCAGTGGTGCAGTGGTAGCATTGTCGCCTCACAGCAAGAGGTTTTCCCTTTCGATTCTCGGCTGGAGCGCCTTCTGTGTGGAGTCTGCATGTCCTCCCCGCAGTCGAGTGGTGCTTGAAAGACATATGTGAATGGGCATGCCTTCTTTGAAGGTTGGGTATTGGGCTGGCACCTCGGCACTGTAAAAAATCTACTGCCAATCATTAGTGGACCAGAGTTCCACTGTGGCAACCCCTAACCAGAAAAAGCTGAAAGAAGTTAACCAGGGTAGAACATTTATCCAAACTGAACATTTTCAAAGCTACCCAGAACAGCAGAAACTCTACAGAAGTTTGAGCAAAGAAAGATGCAACCAAACAATTCTGATAAGCTTAAAACTACTACTATAATACTTCAGGGCTCTTTTAATTCAGCAGCACAAAAATATATCATAAGTATGTACTATTTATGACACTAAGAGAGAGGCATTGTAGAAGTCTACAAAAGATTACAGTATCTCTCAGCTCTACCTCATTACAACAAATGTTCCTCATTTTAAGTGTTACAAATTCATAAGTTTCATAAGTTTGATAAGTTTAGCTACTGAGTTCTAGACCAAAGGCGATAGAGGAGAACAGACTCCAAAATGTCTGAGTTATAAACCTTGACATTTACCCATGTATCTGCTTTTTATTTTTTGAAGCTGGATACGGTATCTGAATTCCAAACATATAATGGGAGCCTATTTCAAATACTGGATGCACAGATAGTGAGAATCTGCTGTTATTTAAAGAATCTTTACTTATACTAAAATACAATACTATGTTTTCACAGGGTCTTAATTGTGAGATTAATTGGAAGTATTTTATTTAATTATATAATTGTATTCAATTGTTTTTTTTAATTGATTTATTAATTATTTTGGTGGGTATTTAAGGGGAATGCTTGGATAATGTTTTGTATACTTCTTGAAGACTGTTTAAGTTGAGGTGCTAAAGTCAGAAAATAAATTGTATTCTGTTTGCAATTTGTGTGTCATTTTGGAGATTGCTGTTTGCTGTTTTTCTTTGTGGTTCTGCAATTATGGCAACAGATCCATTGAATAATATTCCACGTGTATTTAGAGAAGGTTCTTCACCTGTGTTCCTGGGCTCACAGACTGGTTCTCAACAACGGACCATGGATAACTATGTTACACAACCTGGCATAAGTAATGTGAATGCTGCTACAACTAATACTTTATGTAATGATGTTGATGGGCCTATAAATGGAGGGAAATCTATGCCCAGGTTCATGCTTTGAATAGTGCAAGATAGAATGCATAGACTGAATAATCCGTTTGCCCTGGTAGGAGGTAACAAGTCAGAATCATTTTCAGATGAAGTGCAGACTGTAATAGACAAGTTTGAGTATCTATTACAAAAAGAAACTAAATGTCACTTTAATATTTTGGGTCTACAATGCTATCTGGACTTAGATATTTCCCTTAGGGGTCTTTGTGCCTTTAAATCTCCCTCCACACCCTTCGATACAAGTGATAATGCTTAAAAAGTCTTTAGAGACCGGTGACTGAATGCAGCACATAAATGTGTAATGGAATGGGTAACAATATTGAGTGAGCATGACTGCATTAAACAGAAGAAACTTAAGGAGGAGATTAAACAGACCCATTCTGAACTTGTCAACAAAATTGAGGCTGTGCAGACTGATAGTCTGCTAAATAATATTAATGATAAACTTAAAAAGTTAGAAAGTGACATTGTGGAGCAAAAAACTGGAAAAATTAATAGAGATATTCATGACTACAACGGGGGGCAGGCCTTTCTCTGGAAGAGCAATCAAAAGGCTCTAAAGACGGGACCATCTTTACATCAGAAGGGAGATTTTAGAAAGACTGCTTCAGTTTCCTTTGCTTCTTCTGAAGGTATGCCTTTTACTACAGATTTGGAAGCGGAATCCAGGGCTTTTCCCTCCTTACCACCAGCCCAACAGCCTGAAGCACATCAACAGTGTTTTGGTCAACAACAGAGGGAGGAAGACAGAAATTATAACTGATAAAAGAGGGACTACAACTTTTACATCAGCAGGTGAAGGACATTTTATACAGACCTTTAAACGTAGCAGGTGGCAATCATTTTATTGCCACTAATGAGATATCGTTGGTTGTTAACTTGTCTGGATATTATTTAACAAATGAACAATTGGGGGTTCTGAATTTGAGATTAAAATGTCCTTCTTGACATATGATTGAACAGGGATTGTTTAAGCTGTCACGCAAATTGCAATTGAAATGTTGTTTTGATGTGAGCAATTATGAAATTGATATTGATGTTTCTGAAAATGATTCATTTTATTCCTGTGATTCTGAAAATGTTTGGGATAATGAATTGGATATTAACACCAATCACAATGCATATTGTTTACTTAATACATCAAGTATTAAATATAAAAGTAATTTTATACCTTCTTTTAGCAATGAGAATGCAATAAATTTTATGGCTATGCTGCGCTTTTCTGAGGAACAGATTTATAATGAATTTAAGTATAATAAGTCATCTGTTTGTTATAACTTAACTAAATCCGAATGGACAACATTAAATGAATTGGTAGATAGTAAGCATTTAATTATAAAACCAGCAGACAAGGGAAATAAAATTGTGATCTTACACTATAAACTTAATCTTAAAATGTGTAACTCACATCTACATGATGCTAATGTGTATAAGGTTAATATTGCAAGTTACCATGAGGCATTAAAACAATATGAGGCTTTATTAATGAAAGGACAATGGTTAACTTATCTAACTAAGGAAGATGTTAATAAAAGGCTTAACACAGACAAATGCACTATGGCTACTTTTTATTGCCCACCAAAGTTACACAATAACAGGGTAGATCCCCCAGGTAGACCTATAGTGGCGGCAACTAATTACTTTTAACATAACATTGGCATTGTCATACATAAATATTTATTACATTACATACAGCGACTGGACTCATATTAAAACCACCTTTGATTTTCTTAATAAAATTATGGAAATCAATTGGAATTCTAAATATTATTGGGTGACCTTAGATGTCACTAGCCTGTACACTAATATTAAGCACATGGATGTTATTACAGCTTTGCAGTCTATTTTTGGAGGACTGCCCCTTGTCAAGTTATATTATTGAATGGGTAGAATTCAGCTTAAAAAATAATTATTTTTCTTTCAATTAACATGTATTTCATCAGCTACAAGACACAGCTATAGGGGTACCTTTTGCCCACACATGCCAATTTGTTTATGGCTTTATTTGAAAGAAAATATATTTATCAGCATGAATTCTTCAAGAAACATATAGTAAAATACTATAGATACATTGATGATCTCATCTTTGTATGTCAGGATGGCATGGAAAAAGTTCAGGATTTTGTGTCAGATTTACAATATAATGAATACAGTTTATCTTTTGATGGCCTACAAGTTGGTAAAGAGGTGGATTTTTTGGACGTACACTTGGTAGGTACAGAAACAAATTAAAATGGTACCTCTGTATTCAGAAAGTTTCAGGATGGGGGACAATTTTTACATGGATCTAGTTTTCATCCTACGCATTTAATTAATTTTTTACCATATGGGGAATTGTTATGACTGCATAAAATTTGTAATAATATAGAAGATTTATCTAAGGCAGTTCTATCTACCTCCAAAATGTTTTTGAGGGGAGATTATTCATTGTCTAATATTTTTGATGCTTTGGATAAAATTTATGATTACTATAGTTCTAGTAATAACAAATATAACTATGTGAGAAATATGTATAGGAGTAGAGATATACAACTGCAAAATAATGATATGTTGTGATGATGTATAATGTTCTTAGTGAATAGATACAGCAACAGGTTAAATATTATTGGAAATTTTTGATAACGGAAGAAAACTTAAGAAAGTTATTTAACCATCATCCTGTCTTTTCATTCAAAAAGGGAATAAGTTTGGCAGACAAACTGGTAAAATCTTATTTCATTGCCCCTGTAGAAGGTGTTATAATAAATCCATTACTCAGGGGAACTTTCCCCTGTGGTAAATGCAATGTCTGTGAGTTGATTGCTCAAACTTTTGACAAAATTAGAAATAATAATTTTTATGTATCAGGGAAGTTTTCATGTGTTACTGAAGGAATTGTATATACTTTGTGCTGTCCATGTAGGCTGGTATATATAGGCGAGACTAAGAAAATGTTTAAGTGTCATCTGCAGCAGCATGTCAGAGACATTAAAAATGTAAAATAGAAAGTTCTATTCCTGTCTATTTTAAAGAGTGTCACAATAGTGACTATAAACTCTTACAGGCAACTGTTTTAGAAAAAATGTTTGCAAAATTATGAGATGAAGAAATGTAAAAGATCAATTGTTATTTTTATTATTTATTTTTATTTATTTTTTATTTATTTTAAATATTTTAATTATTTTAATTATATTTTATTTATATTTATTATTTTATTTTATTATGTTTTTGGTGGGTATTTAAGGGGAATGCTTGGGTAATGTTTTGTATACTTCTTGAAGACTTTTTAAGTCGAGGTGCTAAAGTCAGAAAATAATTTGGATTCTGCTTGCAGTTTGTGTGTCATTTTCGAGAAAACAGAACTTGGCCTACCTTATCTGTCCAATTTTTCCTAATCAAAAGTTTAAAATCCTATTTAACTAACAGCATGTGGTTTACTACTGTTCATAATAATAGCCTTATAGATTATAGTAATGACATTAAATTGACTGGCTGCTTTCCTGACCTGTTCAATGTCATTATAATTCAGGTTAACCTCTGTGCCTTTAACAAAATGAGGGGCTGGAAATGTTGGTGATCTGCAAGTAGACAGAAAGGCAGCCAAACTGAAAGTGTATAACTTTTCAATCCAGTATTTACTTATTTGTGCATGTATTTATTTATTTATATTTGTTAACTTGGGTAGAACATTTATCCAAACTGAGCATTTTCAAAGCTACCTAGAACAGCAGCAACTCTACAGAAGTTTGAGCAAAGAAAGATGCAACCAAACAATTCTGATAAACTTAAAACTATTACTATAATACTTCAGGGCTCTTTTAATTCAGCAGCACAAAAATATATGATAATTATGTACTATTTATAACACTAAGAGAGAGGCATTGGAGAAGCCTACAAAAGATTACAGTATCTCTCAGCTCTACCTCAGTACAACAGATGTTCCTCATTTTAAGTGTTACAAATTCATAAGTTTCATAAGTTTGATAAGTTTAGCTACTGAGTTCTAGACCAAAGGCCATAGAGGAGCACAGACTGTAAAATGTCTGAGTAATAAACCTTGACATTTGCCCATGTATCTGCTTCTTATTCTTTGAAGCTGGATACGGTATCTGAATTCCAAACATATAATGGGAGCCTATTTCAAATACTGGATGCATAGATAGTGAGAATTTGTCTTCTTAATAGTTATCAACACAAAGTTCATGTTTTATGTCTGTGAGTCTTTGTGCATTCATAAATGTTTCGATTAAACACATCTCTTAATTCTTTATTTTTCTAGATGTTATAAGTTAATATGAGTATATCCCCTAGAATAACTTCTTCTTCTTTTGGCTTTTTACTGGTTAGGGGTCACCACAGATGATCACCTGTCACCTCATGATTGGTAGTGGAGTTTTACGGTGTTGAGTTGCCAGCCTGGCACCCAACCTTCCACAGAAGGCACACACATGCATTCCCACCTAGAGCCAATTTAGCATGTCCAATCCACCTACAGCATGTCTTTGGGATGTGGGAGGAAACCGGAGCACCCGGAGGAAACCCACACGACCACAGGGAGGACATGCAGACTCCACACAGAAGGCACCCCAGTTGAGAATTGAACCAGATAACCTCTTGCTGTGAGGCGACAACGCTAACCGCTGCACCACTGTGGCCACCCATGTCTCCTAGAATAACAATAATGTAAAAATAAAGATCACATTTTTTACATCTTTCTTCAATTTTAAATTTGTTACAGATTTTAATTTTCTTTGTAAATTGTCTTTGGACATACTCAAGACATTTTAAATGTGATATTAACTATGTGATCTCTCCTGTCTATCTGGTGAATCTGGGCATCTTGGGGCAATGTAGCAATTGCCTCATGTACACAGACAACCCTCTCCTCCTACCACCCAATACTACAGCCTGTAAGAGATGTACTTATCTAGCCAAACTGGAGGTAAAGCTCTCAACAACCAAGACTAAACTAGACAGTCATGAGGAGAAGGTAAACACTTGCACTACACCACACTCATTACATAGTCCCACTAAATCTACACCACCAAAATCCACCCATAGAAACACAAAAACATTCATGGAGGCTCTCAATAATAATCTGCTCAAGCAACAGAGACCTCCAAATCAGAAAAGCAAGGAACCTCCACCCCCCAACACAACCCAAATGACACATAGCCCACAGACTCAGTTTGCCACTTAACCACAGCCCATAAGGCAAAACAATGCACCTAACACACTAGTCATAGGTGACTCTATAGTCAAGCACACTGATGTCCCACTCACCAGGCTAAACAAGGAGAAGGTTACTGTCAGCTGCCTGTTGGGTGCCAGGATCCACCACATAACCCATGCACTCAGGTCACTCCACAACAAGTACAAATATGACTCTGTCATTGGCCATGTTGGTGTGAACAACTTGAGATGCACCTCCCTGGACTGCATGAAAAGAGACATGGAAGAGCTCTCCGATCTTGTGGCCCAGGCAGGTATGACCCTAGCCCTGAGTATTATCCTGCCATCACCCAGAATGATACAGTAGTACACGGACAAAATGATTGACTTCAACAATTGGCTAAGCTTCTGGTGTCATTCTAAAGGGATCCAGTATCTGTCTGCCTGGGATGACATGGTTGACAGACCATAATGCTTTGCCAGAGATGGCCTACACCTGTCGCCTCTGGGATTCTGGATACTGGCTAAGGCTCTTGCTGCCCTTATAGTGCCTTTTTTAGGAAAGGTTCAAATGACAAATTCACCACTGTAACAGAAACAGGCAAGCAAAAACTGAGGGTAATGCTACTCAATGCTAGAAGTCTAAATCTCAAAATGCACTCACTCGAGACACTCCTTAAAATGGAGAACACCAATATCTGTGCAGTGACTGAGACCTGGTTCAAGGCTCCAGAGAGCACCCCTGCATTACCAGGCTATAACTCATGCCACACTTTTCAGCCATCTAACCTGGACCGGAACACCAAAGGTGAAGGTGTGTCCATATTCACTAAGGATATCCACACCTCCAGGCTAGTTGCTAAGCATAATGCATCCAAGGTTATCCAAATGCAACTAACTCTGGGCAAAACTCCAATCCAAATTGTAGCTTGCTACAGATCCCCCACTATGCCCCAGGATTCACACTCCTCTTTTCTTGATATACTGGAAAACATTAGGGTTCAACCAAACACCCTAATAATGGGCAATTTCAACTACCCCACCATTAACTGGGAAAACTACTCATGTACCAACTCCTTCACTCAACACTTACTGGAATTCATAAATTCCCATGCCCTGGATCAACTTATCCACACCCCTACCAGAGGCAACAATATCCTAGACCTAGTCATTACCAACATGAGTGACTAGTGTTCCACACCTGAAGTCAACTCCTCGTGGGTCAGATCTGACCATAAGCTAATCACCCTAGATATCCACATCCCACCCCCACCCCCCATTAAGGAAACCACAGTAAGAAATTTCTCCAAAGCCAACTTCATGTTTCTTAAGACAGAAGTGGCAAACTTCATGACACCCATGCAGATGGACAATACAGTTATGACTGCTAAATCCTACACAAATGCACTATATAAGCACTTAGATGAGTGCATAGATTGTGCTATCCCAAACAGAATCAAGACACTATCCTCCCAAAAAAAGAAGCTAATCTGGTGGTCCCCTGCCATAAACAAACTCTACAACAGAAGGAAGAAACTGTTGCAAAAGAGAGTAAAATCCCATGAGTGGAGGAGCTCCCTGGTCAGCCTCAGTAAGAAGCTGAGATCCCTTATAAGATCCTCCAAAGCTAGCTACAAAAACAAAATTGCCACTGATTCTAAGAACAACCACAAAGCATTCTATAGCTTTGTCAGGAATCTCAATAGCAACACCCAGATCTGCTCTGAGTTACAGCAAAACAGCATGAAAATTACAGAACCAACTGATATTGCCAACATCCTGGCAGCTAGGTTCAGTGCTAAATTTACCCCCCTCTCACCCACTAAAGGGCCCATATCTATACAGGAAGAAAGCAGCATCCCTGTAATCACAACAATGCAGGTAAAAGCTGCACTCTATAAAGCCAAAAATACAGCATCCATGGGACTGGACAACATCCCAGGCTGTGTTTTGCATGAACTTCAGAATGAACTGGCTCCCCACCTAAGCACCATGTTCAATCATAGCCTCACATCAGGCTTTGTGCCCACTGAATGGTGCACAGCAACAGTTATCCAACTCCACAAAGGGGGAGCCACCATTGATCCTGGGAACTTTCATCCTATTAGCCTGACGAGCCTGGTCTGCAAGGCCATGGAACGTATCATCATGGAACTCATAAACAAAGTCATTGGTAACCTCCAAACTCTGGACCCCACCCAGTTCGGGTTTGTGAAAGGCAGATCATGCTTTCTTAGCCTGATCAACTTCTTTGAGGCAGTCACCAAAGCCGCAGATGAGGGTAAGGTAGTTCATACAGCCTATATTGACCTCACCAAGGCTTTCGACACCATCACCCATTCTGGAATTATAGCTAAACTCACTAAACTAGGTGTAAATCCCTAAGTCACAAAATGGGTTGCCAACTGGCTCACTGACAGAACCCACACTGTAAAAGTTGTAGACTCCAAATCTAACTTCAAACCAGTAACAAGTGGAGTACCACAGGGTTCAGTCCTGGGACCTCTCTTGTTTGGTATCTACTTCTCTGATATACAGGCTAGCACAGAAGGCCTCTGGCTAACAAAGTTCACAGATGACTGCAAACTAGGATCCATAGTCGAGTCCCCAATTGATGTGTACATCCTACAGAAGGGCCTCACTGAGACAGATGCCTGGTGTCAGAACCATGGCCTCAAGCTCAATGCCAAAAAGTGCATTGTCATCCCCTTTGGTAAAAACTCTGTACCCATGAACTACCACATAGGCAGCAGTTTACTTAATGTTGTATGTGTGATAAGAGACCTTGGGACCCAGGTAGACAGTAGTCTCTCCTTTGATAATTACATTGCCGCAATAATCAGGAAATCCTTCTATGTGGCATACCTTATTGCAAAAGGGTTCTCATCCAGGAAAAAATAGGTCATTGTTCCCCTCTACTCGACAATCATTAGACCCATTATAGAGTACAACGCCCCTTTTGGAATGTACCTCACAAGACATCTGCAGCAGCTGGAAAGGCCACAGAAGTACCTCACAAAGAGGATTACTGGCCTCAAACAGATGCCCTACACCTCAAAGAATTCCAGCTCTACTCCATAGCATATCACCTACTCCAAGGTGATCAATGCCTACCATATAAAACTATGTCAAACCCAGATCTGTTGGACATGCTACACCTAAAGAAATCCCAATCCCTCCAAGCTACATGCTCTAGGGACCTAAACCTTGTCACGACAATAAACAGGACATGCTGGAGGGATAGATTCCTGTCCCAGAGACTTCCCGTACTCTGGAACAAGCTACCCATCTATGTCAAGCAAAGTGTTTCATTAGCATTCTTCAAGAAAAATCTTGATGAGTGGATGGGAAATAGGAAATACACCCCGGGGATCACTTCTGTGTTTCTGCTAGACAGGGGCACAGGAAAATAACTTTTTTGGGTGGCATAAGCCAGGGAACCTTGTTGGCTAGGCTTACTTAGGCCCTTGGGCCGATAGCCTAGTACCTACCTATGAACCTATGACCAAAAATATTAATATAAAATGAGTTTTTGTACTTTAACATAGGCCTTATGAATACTTTATACAAGGTAATCATGCAGTTTAAATCTCTTATTGCTCAATTTATTATACAATCAGCTAACAACAAGATAGTCTGCTTATTATAATTCCATGGTCCTTGTATTCCATCACATCTCCTAATATAGAATCTTTTAACTTAAATGGTTCTCTGATAAATATTTTCTTCAAAAAATAGAATTTTGTACTGATTGAATCTAGTTTTATGGCTATATCTGATGCTTAATCAGAAAATTTGAATAGCTAAATGTTAATCAGATCATAGTCCTCCCTACTAACTCTAGTAAAGGCCACTTTATAGTAATCTGAAACGTTTTTGGAATTCCATAGAAGAATTCATGAAAGCTTTATGGTTTGATTCTTTTTCTTTAACTAGGATTTTAGTTATATTTAATATAAATGGTAATCACAAGTTGAATAATGGGAATCATAACTTTATTTATTTAACCAGCAAAATGTATGTCTTAGCATACTTGCAAAAAACTGTTTTAATAACACAAGACCTAGTACAGATCATACAGAACAATGTTTCTTTTTTTCTTAAAAAAATCTGTATTTTAACATATAAACACAAGTATATTTAATACAATTATAAATAGCAGCAATACAATTGTAAAGAAATGAAAATAGTATTTATTTTTTTCCAATTATTGGAGATAATACTTTTGCCCAAGGATTCTTGGCAAATATCTTTGAAAATAACCTGTTTTCCTTTATTTTCACTTAAGGGAGGTAAACATTCTCAAAAGGATGGAGGTGAAATTGAGCTACAGTGCTTACTGATACTTTTCCTTACCACTGGCAAAATGGTCCAAAGAAAGTTATGATTCCCATTATTCAACTTGTGATTACCATTTATATTAAATATAACTAAAATCCTAGTTAAAGAAAAAGAATCAAACCATAAAGCTTTCATGAAATCTTCTATGGAATTCCAAAAACGTTTCAAAGAAGGACAGTCAAAAATATGCATCCACTCTGCACTAGAAATCTTGGTACACCAGCAATATTTAATGGTGCTGTTTTTATTTATTTTGGCCTGTCTATTTGGAGTTAAGAAAGATCTGCATAAAAATGGCCAAGTAAATATATGCCAGTGTTGAGACCAAAATGTACTTTTAATAGAATTTAATATTTGCAAATTTTGCTTTTGATTAAGTAAAGAGTTGTGATCCGATGTTATATGTTTCCAAAATTTTTCATTTAAATTAGTGTTGTACTATATCAGAATTTTATATAATTTATAGATAAGGTTTTCTATCTTAGATTTGTTGTGCAGTACTTTATACAAAAGTTTAATTAGTTTAAGGTTTTCTTTGTGACACAAATATGCAAGAAATAAACATTAGTCTTGAGCTGTATTTTAATATTCTGTAAAAGTAACCAACCTTAATATCCAACTTATAATCACTTATAAGCTGTTGAAGATCATCTACTTTTAGATCTTTAAAACATTGATACCAGCAAGAAAAGTCTTTGGTCTCCCAGAAGTTAAGTTTAAGTGTGGAGACTCTATTAAAATGTTTGCTTATACTAAATGGAATGATAGTCTCAAACCAAAGTTTTAAGTCTATTTTGTTTTGTACGATATTTCTGAAAGAATTTAAATGTGGTTCATAAAAGAAAAGGATGACAAGGAGGGAGGGAGGGAGAATTATATTGTATGCTGTTACAAAGATAATTTCAAAAGAATTTACTTTGATTTATACTGCTATTATTTTCTGTTAAGTCATAATTAGTATTAAGTAGGTCAAATGTAAGGTTTTCCAATCTGAGTTATAAATAGGATCAATCAAATGTAGAATAGATTTAAAAAATGCTGCTTTAACATGGATAACTGCCTCTGGAAAGTTAATATTTCCTAAGTTCCAAAGCTCAGTTTGATGATGTAGAGCTAAACCATAGGAATTTTAGTAACTGTGTATTAATGCCTATAGTAAGTAACTTATCAGGATTTTGGGATGAATTTTGTATTATATATAATAGTTTAAGAAAGATAATCATGTTTACTAAGTACAATTTATCATCCAAGTATATTATAGTTTTGTTACATTTATTAGTTAGACTTGAGATAATGTTCAAACTGTTTTTGTAATTTGTAGTTCTTATTCCTTCAATAATATTCATTATAGCTATTCTAAAATATTTGATGGAAGTGACTTGTTTACCTATGATATTTTTATGTTGTAACTTCCTTTATTGTTTAGAAATATAAACTTGGATTTTAGATAAGTGTAGACCTGAGTATGACTGAACTATTGTTATAATAAAATCCATGACTTCTAGAGTTGATCTTGAGTGAAGAAATGCTAGTAGTACATCATTATCAAACAGCATAATTTTGAAAGTATAATTTTCTGAAATTGTTATGTCTTTGATATTTGTGTTATTTCTAATTAAAATTGTTAGAAATTCAATGGCTATAGCAAATAAAATAGGAACAAGGGGATAACCATGTTTCCCTTAGTCAAGGAAGAGGATTCATTTGTGAAAGGCCTTAATTTAATGTAAGCTTTGATGTCTTTATAAATATTTTTAGTAAGAGAAATGAACTGTAAAGGAAATCCAAATGATTCTAAGACTTTAAATAATTAAAATCTAAAGAATCAAAGTTGTTTTTATTGTCTACTCTAGACTAATAAGAAGAAGTTCTTAATTTTGTTATTTACAAAATCTATAAGGATTAATAATCTTTTAATATTGTCATGAGCTTGATATACAAATCCAGTTTGGTCTAAATTAATGATTTCTGGTGTAGTTTTTTTTTTACTCTACCTAAAAGGACAGACATGAAATGTTATAATATCAGCAACAACAAAAAACACACCCACTACTTCTAGCCAGGCAAGAAAAATGACACAGTCAGGATCAAATGTAGAAAATTTAATAAAATCCCTAGCTCCTCGGCTTAAAGCCTTCAAAGGAGCCGAGGCACTAGGAATTTTATTAAATGTTCTACATTGGATCATGAAATGTTATAATCATTGTTTAGAAGTGATATGGGTCTGTATGAAGAATGGGGTTCAGGAATTTTATTTTCTTTTTGTAATGGTATAATTAGTTAATATTTCCATGAGGGGGAAATTATCTCATGTGTATGAACTTAATTAATGATTTTAAGTGTGAGACAATAGATGGAGGAATGATTTATACATTTATATTATTAATCTGTCTATAATTGGGAATTTATTATGTTTAAATTGTTTGATTTTGTCTGAGTTCTCTTTAAAAGTAATCTCCTTGTGCAAATTTGCTTGTAATTCAGAGGGCATCTTTTTAAGAAAAAAAGTAAAATCAAGATCTAGATTTTGTTAAATATCTTCATGTGTGGATTTTTGATTTAGAGATGTCTGATGATGTTTGAAAACATCAAGAATGCCCTCAATGTCTGTGTATGATTTGTTGTTATTAATGCAATTTCTAAGATGTTATTGTTTTTATTGTATTTTGAATGTTTTAGTTAGATTGTGCATATATTTGGGAAACATAACATAAGAGCCTAATTTTAATTTTTCCAATGTTATGGCTGTTTTATATGATAATATATCTGTATATCTTTTATTTAGACTTTCTATTACTCCCCTGCTCCGGGGACAGTATCAGGTGGGGAGTTTGACTGGGGCGGTACACCTGTCAAAGAGTAATCCAGGTGTCCTAAGGTGAGCTCAGGGAGGACAGGAACCTCACATGGAGCAGAAGGGCAAAAGCTCGCTTGATCTTGATTTTCAGTATGAATACTATTACTTTCAGTACAGGATTATAATTTGTTTTATACTTAGTCTCTTGAAGTTGAGATTGTATGTTTGATAGTTCTGATTCCTATTCTTTTGTTTTCCACTTATACCAAAGTAGAATTCTTACTAAAAATATAAGCTTTTAAAGAATCCCAGATCATAACTAAATTAACTTCATCAGTATTATTTGTTTATAAATACAGATTCAGCTCAGAATTGAGAAAGGATTTGGAAGTTTTTAGTTTTCTTATATAAGCAGGTATTCTGGTTAAATAAAGTAATTTTCTGAAGAACATATGGAATTTTAAAATGAGGGCATTGTGATCAGAAACAGTACAGGATATGGTATTGGATGTGGATATCTTTGAAATTATGTCCTGGCATACTAATATTATATCAATTTGTGCACCATAGCTATAGGACTAATAAGTAAAGAGTAATGATTTGAAGTCTTTCAGAGTGAATGTATCTTTCATGTTAGGACTTTCAATCCAGTTTTTAAGTGCTTTTGCAGTTGAAGTAATTCTTAGTTTTATTTCATTACTAGAATCTAAATGATCTAATTCTCTCACTGTTAGAACTCATATAGTCAGAATGAGTTTATATCACGTTATCGAAAGATGAAAATAGATAACGCTATTTAATTGAACCTAAAATATCTAAACCACATAATATTGAACATTCAGAACAGCGAATGTTTTCCCTGGGAAAAACTTTGCTATTCCGAAACGCATACACACAACACAAGCACACCAAAAAAACATCAATACACACACACATACACTTATAATCCTACAACTAACCCTACGCTAAACTATACATACACTACTATCAATCTACTTACCTTAACCCAAACCTTAACCCAAAGGTCTGGCAATATCGCACACTCACCTAACCCACGCCCTAACCCTAACTCATTTAACCCGCCCCTAAACTTAATTCACCTAACCCGCGCCCTAACCTTCTCATCTAACCCGTGCCCTAACCCTAACTCACATAACCCATGTCCTAATCCTAACAACCACACAATCGCACACTTATCTGAACCCAACCCGTAAATCTCCACCACAGCACTGAAAATAGTGAAGCCACAGAACCAGCGAACTGAATTCTTTCCCTAGGAAAGAATTCGGTGTTCTGCAGCTTCACTATTTTTAGCATTCGATTAAAACGGGTTGATATTAGAACATTCGAAGTTTTAAAACTTCGATGTTTTGATATAGACCCAGTCAGAATAGGGGAATCCACCTCCAACAGCAGACCTGTAACCAGTGGTGTTCCACACAGTTCAGTCTTGGGAACTGTACTGTTTGGAATCTATTTCTCCAAAGTAGAAGCAAAAACTAAAGGTTTGTGGCTGACAAAGTTTGCTGATGACTGCAAACTATGAGTTGTCATAGAATCTCCAAATTATGTCAACATCTTAAGTGAAGTTTCTGGCAACTACCACATCAATAGCAACACATTGAGTATGCACTTAGTGGTGAGAGACCTTTGCATACAGGTTGACAGCTATCTTACTTTTGAGCACCATGTCTCCACAGTAGTAAGAACACCATTCTATCTTGCTCCTCTCATATGTAAGGGAATTGCTCCAGAAAATAAGACGTTATAACCTCCCTGTACTCTTCCCTCATCAGACCAATAACTGAGTGCAACGCCCCTATTGGTATGTACCTTTACAAGAACCTGCAGCAACTGGAGAGATGGCAAAGGTCCCTCACAAGGGAAATTCAAGGTCTTTAGCATCTGTCCTGTGGGAATTATCTGAAGTCACTGTCACTTTATACTGTCTCATACAGACTACTCAGAGGTGATCTCTACCTTGCATACAAGGCAATCTCTAACCCTGCTTTACTGGAAATGCTGCATATCTGTAACTCAAATGGTAAACAGGTTATTTGCTCTAGATACCTTAACATGGTATATGACATTAATAACACCTGCTGGAGGGAAAGAAATTGCTGTTCCAAAACACATACACACAACACAAGCACACCAAACAAACAGCAATCCACACACATACACCTAAACTCTTACACCTAACCCTACACTAAACTATACATACACCACTAACTATCCACTTACCTTAACCCAAACCCTAACCCTAAGGTCCGTCACTATCGCACAGTCATCTCACCTGCTCCCTAACTCACCTACCCTGCCCTAACACTCACGTTCACACAATCGCACACATACCTGACCTGCGCCCTAACCCTAACTCACCTAACCCGCCCTAACCCTCATGTCCACACAATCACACACTTACCTGAACCTGACCCATAACTTGCTACCACAGTGCTGAAAATACCAAAGCAACAGAAGCGGACAAGCAAATTCTTTCCCTAGGAAAAAATTAGGTTTTCTGTTTCTGCGATATTTTCAGCGTTCACTGAAAACGGGTCGATATTTGAACACTCGAAATTTTGAAAGTTCGGTGTTCTAATATAGACGCCACTGGGGGGAGGTGTGGAGGGCATAGCCCCCCACCTAGTGTGGTTGCACACTGTCCAGTTTTTGTTAAGAGGGTAAGCAAGTAGTTTTTAAGTTCTGGAAAGAGTTAGTTATCAGTGTTCTAAGTGTGTGTGTCTATGGTTTAAGATTTAGTATGTTAGAATTCAGCATTGTAAGCTGTCGGTGAAATGAGAGTCAGTCAAATGAGTTGTCAGTAATTTGAAATTTAGGTAATTTGGGTGTCAGTCAAATGAAAGTCAGTCAAATGAGTTTTAGGTCATTAGGTCAAGTAAAGTAGATCCACATACATATATATATATATATATATATATATATATATATATATATATATATATATATACACACACACACACACACACACACACACACACACACACACATATATATATATATATATATATATATATATATATATAACTTTTTTAAAATAATTTGCATGAGCAGCAAGGGATTTGCGGATATGCGCTCTGCTTAGCTAAGTGTATGGGCATGTGCAGTAGTAATTTTAGATTGTTTGCACATTGCTAAGCAGTGTGCAAATGGGAGGCACATTGCTGATATCAGAGACTTACTGTTCCATAAACTGACTCCAGCCCACACCTAGCTGTACTCCAGGCTGGGATTATGTGTGTTACATGATATGAACACTGAACCTTTTTTTGCACTGCTACACTTAGCACAAATTGGCTAAGGCTTTTTAAATAGGTCTTAGATATGTGGCGCAGCTTGCAAATGTGTAATTACTCACTTCTTACTGGACTTTACCACATCTGACTTTTCAAACTTACCTGCACATATCAGTCCTGCTGATTGTTTCCTCTACAATTGCTCCAGTCTCTGTGTCTGCCCACTCAGTTCGCCCTGCGGGCTCATTCCTCTCCCCTCCCTATCCCCAATTCACACCCACCCCCAGGGGTCCTGCTGTTATACTTTCAAACCACACCTCTTCCTCTTCCCATAACCCTCTACACATTTCCCATTGGCCATCTTCTCTTACATCTCCCATCTCTTACCACTCCCCTCCATACTCACCACACCCTCCTATCTTTACACACTCTCACCTTAAATACTTCCATATCTACATACATACCTCCAATAGCTAATCCTTCCCAATGGCTAAGCCAACCATCCCATTTCAGGTCCTACTTCACTTTTACCACTGCCACTTCTAACCATTGCCTATTTACTCTCCTTATATGAGCACCCACTATATCCACACATTCACTACCTCAATCGACAAACCAACTTTCAACCCTTACCAGACCTGCATAACCATGCAAACATAACATGCTCACCCAGCTACCTACTTGCAAATTATCATAGAATACTACACATTAAATATAATACACTTCATATCAGGAGAGTGTTATTTCTGTACAGCAAGTTCCCTAACTCAAGCTGTCTAGGACAACTCCTCACATTAAAGGAAGGTGACATTCATCCTAACCCTGGCCCAAAAGCAACCCCTATCTCTCTCCATAACCACAACCGATCAACTAATTATCCCCTTGCTAAACCATCTAATTCCCTCCTACTAGCTCATCTTAATATACGTAGCATTAACAACAAATTAACTCAAGTCCAAGCTCTCTTAGAAGTTTACTCCTTTGACATTATCTGCCTAACAGAAACATGGCTAAAACCTGTTATCAAAGACAAAGAAATTATCCCACCTGGATATAATATCCTAAGAATTGACAGAGTAGCTAAGAAAGGTGGTGGGGTTGCTATTCTATTTAAATCTGGCTTACTGTTAACCACATGCAATTGTAGTCTACCTCTTGATTCCAATGCTGAGATTCTCATCTCTAAACTTGAACTTAACAATGCTAAATCACTCTATATTATCTGCATGCATCTGCCCACTGGAAATAATGTAGCCACCATGGAAAATATCCTTTGCTGGCTATCCCAACACCTGCCTCAAGAAACCATAATCCTAGGTGATATAACTATAGATCGGAACTCCTATTGTTGCAGCTTCCCTACCATCCACATTAACCTATATGTTTTTTCTCAAACCATAACCTCCCCCACCAGAATAAATAAAGCTAACAAGAAAGCAAGCATATTAGAATGGATTCTTACAAACAATCATACTCACTTCTATAATTCTGGAACCCTCCCTGATGATGTAAGTGACTACTCACTTACCTACATCATCAGGCATAAAGCCAACACTCCCATTCCAACCTTTATCAGAAGTATCAGATCCAAAAAGAAATTTAACCCTGATCTATTCCAAATGGAACTAAGAGCATGCAGTTGGGTTCCCTTAAAACACCTCCCTTTAGATGAAGCCGTTAATTACTTTAATTCTACCTTCCTTGCATTCTTAACCACCACGCTCCAACCAGATCTATTAGAATTAAGACCAATTCTGCCCCATGACTTTCTAATGAAACCAAACATTAAATTCATCTCAGAAATAAATATTGGGCCAAATGGAGAATGACTAAAAACCCTGTAGACCAACAAACCTTTAGACAGCTAAGAAATGACACTAAGAAGGCTATACTTTCTGATAAATGAAACTACTACCTACAATTTCCAATTTCAGTAACCTAATCACAACAACCCACAGAAATTCTGAGCTAGCATTAAGCAGTTACTCCACCCAGGTCAATCCTCTACACCAAACCCTCAAAATACAGACCAGAATAATCCCATTCTTACAGCTAATACCTTCAATACCTTCTTTACAGGTGCTATCCAAACACTAGCTAGTCAACTATCACCTAATACCTTCACACTACCTTCCTATACCTCAACCCCACCCACTCCTTTTCATTTCAAACCTGTCCCAACCACATTTATTCTAACCCTTTTGAATAAACTGAAACCATGCTCTCCCTCTGCAGACCTACTGCCTTCTGAATATCTACAGTTATCAGCCAAGGCTATTGCCTACCCTATTTCCATACTGATCAATAGAACTATTAGCGAAGGTCACATCCCTACCTTATGGAATGTCTCTCATATTATCCCCCTGCAAAAAGGTGGACACTCCAATGAGCTATCAAACTATCGCCCCATTGCCCAACTTTCTCCTTTAGCTAAGATCATGGAGAAATGCATCCATAGGCAATTACTCAACCACTTAATTGAAAACATCTTAATTTCCAACTGTCAGCATGGTTTCAGACCCCCACACAGCACTACCACTGCCCTCCTTTCCTTTACTGATTACATTAACAGGCACCACAACCTGAATAATCTTTCTTCTGCTCTATTTATCGACCTGTCTAAAGCATTTGAGATGGTAAACCACCAGATTCTCATAAACATACTAAAATCTCTGTCATTAGACCCACTTTCCATAAAATGGTTCCAATCTTACCTTGACAAATGACAGCAAGCAGTATTATGGCATAAGACTCTATCCACCCATCTACCCATTACCTTAGGTGTCCCTCAGGGGTCCATACTAGGACCTCTCCTCTTCTCCGTATTTATTAATGACCTTCATCTAGCTATCCCCAAGCCACTTGCATACAATATGCTGATGACTCCACACTGTTATGCTCAGCTACATCCTCCCATGACCTTTACTCTCTTACCCAGAAGGTATTTAACATAGTAGAACAATGGTTCACTCAGCGTTGTCTTCTTTTGAACCCAAAAAAAAAACTCCTCCTTTTCAATCCTACTCAAAAGTCCTCTCCTCTTGATTTCTCTGTGACATCCATCAATGGTACTATAATATCTCTAGACCCTACCACCAAACTACTTGGTGTCACTATCGACAACAATCTGAACTTTGACATCCACATCAACAATGCTATAAAGACTGTCAACAAAAAAATTGGCACTCTCTATAGGATTAAACCCTTCCTTTCTCCTACAGCCAAAACTACTATAGCTCACACTCATTTAATCTCTACACTCCTCTATGCCTTACCCATTTTTACTAATCTATCCAATAATAACCTCAGCAAATTGGAAATGTCCTATAATAACATTGCAAGATTTGCAACAGGCAACCCATTTAGAACCCACCATTGTATAAATTTAAAGCAGCTAGGATGGTTAGAACTACAACACTTGGTTAAATTCCACCAACTATCCATTGCCCACAACACTCTTTATAAACCTTCTAATACTCCAATTTTATCTAGCCTCATCACCCCCTATAAAAATCTGAAGTCCTTACGCTCATCACACAAAAACTTCTTGTACACAGCTCTAAACCTAACAACAGGGCTGGGGATTCTGTCTTCTCTAATACTGTAGGTAAATCCTGGAATCTTCTCCCTAATGACCTCTCCTCACTCACCTCTTTATCACTCTTCAAAAACAGGCTTAAACCTTACCTCAAATCATACTGGCTATGCCCCTGTACCAAACCTGACTAGTCATCTATCTCTTCAAACTTGACTTTGCCTATCCATTACTTATCACCCACTCTTATATCTTCCTTCTTTCTATATATTTGTCATATCTTCCTTTTTTACATTATTTCTATCCTCTGTAGATACCTATTTTAAGTAAATCCTTAGTAACATCACTACACAACTAACTTCCTTTTTCTACTATGGACTTTACCTGTATGATGTTTCTGTACCAGTAATTTGCATTGTTTATGACTCTTGCCCTCATTGCAGATCCTGTGCTAACCTGTATGCTGTACTGCACGTTACCATTGTTGATGATTTTTATTATATTTGCTATTTGTTGCTTGTACTTGTATTTGTATTTGATTGATCATGTCCTGGAACTTATCTCCCTGGGCCTCTACTGAAAATGAACATGTATCCAGTTAGACTAGCCCGGTCAAATAATGTAAAATAAATAATATGTAAAAGAGGTTAATACTAGGATAGCACACACAGTCATAGTCTATAAAACACAACTTATTACTACTTCACATCCAAAATATCTGGATACTGTTGAATTAGAACCCCAAGCCCAATCATACAAGGTAATTGCCTTAGTCCTTTGAGCCACTGAACCTGCTTGATATAAAGGGGATCATTCATCACACAGTCAGCTGCATAAATATGTACATTGCTATTCTTCTATTATCTAACTCATACAATGTAAGATCAAAGCCTGTATTACTGTCTTGAGACTGTGTGGCATACTAACTGTGTGAAATGCTCATGTTGTATAGATGAGTTGCTGTTATAGTAAGGGACACTGCTGTTTTGAGGGGTGGAGGAACAAAACCCGTGTTCTGCTAGAATACACAGTAGTCAGACGATCATTTAACCTCAGTTTCTAACATCTCCCTTGAATGGTGTACTAGTAATCTGTTGCAGTAGGAATGCATGAATATTTGATAGGTCCAAGTAAAAACGTGGCAGGACACTGCTATGTCTCCAATAATTTATTAAAACCACAGAGAAATACAAAGATGAGCGCTTTCGGGTAACAACCCTTCTTCAGATAAAACATACCATTCATTTAGAAAATTTAAACAAATGACTAACCAGTCAGCAATCAGTGAAAAACCCACCTGTTCTTAAGGGTGGGCTTCATAGGTATTACATCATTCAATCCTGGGCTACTATGAGCCATCAATTCTATAATCCATTTGGATTCAGCTACCTCTGTTAACTGTTTAATGTCCCCTCCCCTGTTGTTCAACCTTACGTTTACAATTGCCCTAAATTTAAAACCATGTGTTGGATTCTCTTCTATATGCCTATATAAGGCATTATGTATATCTTGGTTCCTAATAGATGAGAGGTGCTGTAGAACCCTCACTTTAACCATGTTGTTGGTCTTTCCTACATAAAAAACATGGACACAGTTCACATTCTGCGAAATATACTATATCAGTGGTTCTGCATGTAGCCCTTGCCTTCAAATCAAAGACCCTGCCTGTCACCGAATGTCTGTATAATTTGTCCCTGTTAATATAGGCACATGCTTTACAAAGTCCACAGGGTACAGTACCTACAGTCTCCTTGATAAATCTTCTACTTGTCACTGTCTTCTCCCTACATAAAAGGTCCTTCAAGTTTTTATTCCTCCTACATCTAAAACTGGGGCTACCACCCACTATGTTCCTTAATTTGGTGTCACTTGTCAGGATGTTCCAATTCCTATAAATTATATCACAAACATCTCTGATGTTACTACTATATGTTAACATTAATTTTAGGTTACCCTGTATAGGGCTATCAGTGATAGAGCCACTCTGCTCACCTTCTACCCGTCTGAGCCAGGGTTTATATTTGTTCTTCCTAAAACCCTTACTGCCTTCCACTATCTTGTTGACCAACCCCTCTTTATAGCCCCATTTCTCGGAAACAATCCTTAAGTTTGATCACCTCTTCTTCGTATTGGGTATCTTCCATGCTGATCCTGGAAGTCCTACTAATCTGTCCCTGTATAATACTGGGAAAAGTAAAGCGGGGATGCATACTATCAAAGCATAACAAAGTATTTTTCCAACAGTCCTTCCTGTGTAAACGTGATGAAAACCCTTCATTGGTCTGCAATACACATACATCTAGGAAGTCTATTTCAGTGTATGAACTATTGATGGTAAACCTCAAAATGAAGTCGTGGAGTGTAGGTATGTAACAAAAGCCTCCAATAAGTTACTATCTCCACTCCATAAAATAAAAACATCATCTACAAAACGTGTATATACTTTTATATATTGCATCCACCTCTTATTCCCAAAAACAGTTACTTTCTCCCAATAGGAAAGAACAAGGTTGGCATACGTATTCGCGCAGGGGGTGCCCATCGCTACCCCCTGAGCTTGTCTGTATGCTTGTTGTACTCCTAAAAACACATTGTTCTCCAATACTAGGGACAACATAATCCTAATCAAGCCAATCTTTGCATCAACCTCACCCAGGTCCTTCAAAAGTTCACCAATCGCATTTATACCATATTCATTACTGATCACAGTAAATAAATTGTGAACATCCAGGGTCACCATCAAAAATCTATCTTGAGTCTTAATACTATTAACCTCCCCTAGGATCTTTAAAAAAATGCCCTGTATCAGTTAGTACATTGCTCATCCTTTCAACATAAGGCCTGAGAACAAACTCCTGCCAAATAGAAACATTCTCCGTGACCCAACCTCTACCCGACACAATGGGTCTGAGAGGTGGGTCAATAAGGGATTTATGTATCTTTGGCAGTGCCTTGAAAATCGGTGTAACCACACCCTCTATCTACAAGAACTTAAACAGTTCTTCATTGATCCGCATATCATTTAATAGAAACTTCAGACGGTTGTGTACCCTGTCTACCACTTGTTTTACCCCTAAGGGATTAATCGGGATATAAGTGCTCTCATCAGATAACATAACCTTCATCTTATTCTGATACCAGACTGTGTCTAGCACCACTACGGCACCTCCCTTATCTGCCATTTTAATAGTTAAGTCTACATTGTTGCTGAGATCCTGTACAGCTTTCTGTTGTGCTTGTGTTAAATTATAATACTTGAGAAAATTCCCTTCTTGAAAGTATTTCATCAAATCTTGTTCACAACTATTAATAAAAAGATTCATAGCTGGAGAAAACGGTGGTACAAAGCAACTAGGTTGTTTCAAGGCCACATTATTAAAATTATTTTCACCAAAAATCTGCCTTAACGCTACATTTCTACAAAATAGCATTAAATCCATTACAACTTCACTATAGACACATGCCCTACTGGGTACGAAGGTTAAACCTTTGTTTAGTACATAAAGTTCATAACTAGTTAACCTGTGAGATGATAAATTAAAAACAATACCAGTATCAGTATGAACAGTCACTCTAAAGTCCTCCTCCTTTTGCTCATGTCCCTGCCTTCGCTCAGAGACCGTTTCCATGCCCCTTTCTTCTTGACTGGGGCTGGTAGCATATCCAAAAAACGTTGTTGGCCTTGTGAGCACTTCGGTCGTGCTCCCATCCTGGATTCTCAGAGGTCGGTGTCCCCTACCGTTGGGGCACCCAAAACATTATCAATCGGAGCTACAGCCGTCGAAGCTATAGATCCATTCACGACCTCCGCCACTGTAGAAACAAGTTCCGTGTTCGGGCCTGAGGCCGAGGCCTCACTACCCATATTTGGTACACCATGCCTGGTTCCTTGTAAATTCATTCCCTGGTCGAGCGGGGTAGCATGTTCATGGTTCAGAGCAGCACCAACCGACGTTACAGGATGCTCACGATGACCACTCCCCTCCTGTTGACGCAAAACCGGTTTCCCAGAATCTCGAGTATCTGTAGCTGGACGGTGAGCTCTGAATTTGGGCCAAATGAAGATATTACCATTGGAAAAATCCTCGTAGTCCCTCTTCAGCTTGCTAACCTTCTGCAATCGCAATTTCTCGTCATTGTCTGACAAAGTGATGTAGAGTTGCTCCAACCGCACAACATTCCTCTCCTCAACAAACTCGGTCTCCAATTTACTCTGCAAGGTCAAAACATCTTTCTTTAAATCAGCAATTTCCGGAGCAAAAAAGTTATTAATAAGTTCCATATATTGGTAACTAGTGTGTATATTTAAAGATTGCTATTTTGCCAACAGTTCGGGGTATTGATCACCCTGTGTAGGCATACACAGGACTCTCATCCCCCATGGCACTATCCCATACTCCAAACATGCTTCTAGGTGGTGAGTCTGCCATTGCAGACGTTGTAATCTACCCACCTTATAGCTAAGGTCTCGCAGCAAGTCATCAAAGTTCTTATCCATAGCCGCCGGGACCCTGCTGCCCACATGTTTCTCCTTCTGCACCGAAAAGCCCAGATTGAGCAATGGATTCTCCTGAGGTGCAAAACGCTTAGAGCACTGACCAGTAACCTCATCTCCAGTTCGTTGCAGAGTAAAGGAGGCATTCAAAACTTCCATGCCTGATGTTCTCTCCATGGCATGCGTAGCTCTGTCGAACACAGTACAACCAAGGAACCCAAAAAATGTTCAGTGCTACACTAAAGTCCTGCCAAACGAGACTAACAGTAATAGGTCCAAGTAAAAACGTGGCAGGACACTGCTATGTCTCCAATAATTTATTAAAACCACAGAGAAATACAAAGATGAGCGCTTTCGGGTAACAACCCTTCTTCAGATAAAACATACCATTCATTTAGAAAATTTAAACAAATGACTAACCAATCAGCAATCAATGAAAAACCTGATGGCTGTAGCTCCGATTGATAATGTTTTGGGTGCCCCAACAGTAGGGGACACCGACCTCCGAGAATCCAGGATGGGAGCACGACCGAAGTGCTCACAAGGCCAACAACGTTTTTTGGATATGCTACCAGCCCCAGTCAAGAAGAAAGGGGCATGGAAACGGTCTCTGAGTGAAGGCAGGGACATGAGCAAAAGGAGGAGGACTTTAGAGTGACTGTTCATACTGATACTGGTATTGTTTTTAATTTATCATCTCACAGGTTAACTAGTTATGAACTTTATGTACTAAACAAAGGTTTAACCTTCAAACCCAGTAGGGCATGTGTCTATAATGAAGTTGTAATGGATTTAATGCTATTTTGTAGAAATGTAGCGTTAAGGCAGATTTTTGGTGAAAATAATTTTAATAATGTGGCCTTGAAACAACCTAGTTGCTTTGTACCACCGTTTTCTCCAGCTATGAATCTTTTTATTAATAGTTGTGAACAAGATTTGATGAAATACTTTCAAGAAGGGAATTTTCTCAAGTATTACAATTTAACACAGGCACAACGGAAAGCTGTACAGGATCTCAGCAACAATGTAGACTTAACTATTAAAATGGCAGATAAGGGAGGTGCCGTAGTGGTGCTAGACACAGTCTGGTATCAGAATAAGATGAAAGTTACGTTATCTGATGAGAGCACTTATATCCTGATTAATCCCTTAGGGGTAAAACAAGTGGTAGACAGGGTACACAACTGTCTGAAGTTTCTATTAAATGATATGTGGATCAGTGAAGAACTGTTTAAGTTCTTGTGGATAGAGGGTGTGGTTACACCGATTTTCAAGGCACTGCCAAAGATACATAAATCCCTTATTGACCCACCTCTCAGACCCATTGTATCGGGTAGAGGTTGGGTCATGGAGAATGTTTCTATTTGGCTGGAGTTTGTTCTCAGGCCTTATGTTGAAAGGATGAGCAATGTACTAACTGATACAGGGCATTTTTTAAAGATCCTAGGGGAGGTTAATAGTATTAAGACTCAAGATAGATTTTTGATGGTGACCCTGGATGTTCACAATTTATTTACTGTGATCAGTAATGAATATGGTATAAATGCGACTGGTGAACTTTTGAAGGACCTGGGTGAGGTTGATGCAAAGATTGGCTTGATTAGGATTATGTTGGCCCTAGTATTGGAGAACAATGTGTTTTTAGGAGTACAACAAGCATACAGACAAGCTCAGGGGGTAGCGATGGGCACCCCCTGCGCAAATACGTATGCCAACCTTGTTCTTTCCTATTGGGAGAAAGTAACTGTTTTTGGGAGTAAGAGGTGGATGCAATATATAAAAGTATATACACGTTTTGTAGATGATGTTTTTATTTTATGGAGTGGAGATAGTAACTTATTGGAGGCTTTTGTTACATACCTACACTCCACGACTTCATTTTTGAGGTTTACCATCAATAGTTCATACACTGAAATAGACTTCCTAGATGTATGTGTATTGCAGACCAATGAAGGGTTTTCATCACGTTTACACAGGAAGGATTGTTGGAAAAATACTTTGTTATGCTTTGATAGTATGCATCCCTGCTTTACTTTTCCCAGTATTATACAGGGACAGACTAGTAGGACTTCCAGGATCAGCATGGAAGATACCCAATACGAAGAAGAGGTGATCAAACTTAAGGATTGTTTCCGAGAAAGGGGCTATAAAGAGGGGTTGGTCAACAAGATAGTGGAAGGCAGTAAGGGTTTTAGGAAGAACAAATATAAACCCTGGCTCAGACGGGTAGAAGGTGAGCAGAGTGGCTCTATCACTGATAGCCCTATACAGGGTAACCTAAAATTAGTGTTAACATATAGTAGTAACATCAGAGATGTTTGTGATATCATTTATAGGAATTGGAACATCCTGACAAGTGACACCAAATTAAGGAACATAGTGGGTGGTAGCCCCAGTTTTAGATATAGGAGGAATAAAAACATGAAGGACCTTTTATGTAGGGAGAAGACAGTGACAAGTAGAAGATTTATCAAGGAGACTGTAGGTACTGTACCCTGTGGACTTTGTAAAGCATGTGCCTATATTAACAGGGACACATTATACAGACATTCGGTGACAGGCAGGGTCTTTGATTTGAAGGCAAGGGCTACATGCAGAACCACTGATATAGTATATTTGGCAGAATGTGAACTGTGTCCATGTTTTTATGTAGGAAAGACCAACAACATGCTTAAAGTGAGGGTTCTACAGCACCTCTCATCTATTAGGAACCAAGATATACATAATGCCTTATATAGGTATATAGAAGAGAATCCGACACATGGTTTTAAATTTAGGGCAATTGTAAACGTAAGGTTGAACAACAGGGGAGGGGACATTAAACAGTTAACAGAGGTAGCTGAATCCAAATGGATTATAGAATTGATGGCTCATAGGAGCCCAGGATTGAATGATGTAATACCTATGAAGCCCGCCCTTAAGAACAGGCAGGTTTTTCATTGATTGCTGATTGGTTAGTCATTTGTTTAAATTTTCTAAATGAATGTTATGTTTTATCTGAAGAAGGGTTGTTACCCGAAAGCGCTCATCTTTGTATTTCTCTGTGGTTTTAATAAATTATTGGAGGCATAGCAGTGTCCTGCCACGTTTTTACTTGGACCTATTACTGTTAGTCTTGTTTGGCAGGACTTTAGTGTAGCACTGAACATTTTTTGGGTTCCATGAATATTTGATGCATGAGGTCTACTGATTACAAATGGAGATGTGATAGTGGAATGGGTACCTGTAGTTCCATGTGGATGTCATTTCTCTCCAAATAGCCCACTATAGTTACTTGCATAATATACCAGGTCCATAGCTACAATTACATATTATAACAATCCACTAGACTACGGTATAGGTTACGGACTTACCCTGCAAATGCAGCAGTTGACAGAAGTGTACTTCAGGGCTGACTCTGTCTGATACAAGCACTACATAGCCAATACATGAATAGGTAGAGGATGTGTGAGTTGGTTGGCATCAATTTTAATATACGTATGTGAGTAGGAGTAAGGTGTTAATCCCTAGGTCCCTAGGTTGTCAGTGAATGTACTATGCGTTGTCTCTTAGCCAAAACCAGGGTGTACTGAGCATGGCTATGTCTGCTTACAGGGACAGCAGCAGCATGGGGTTCCTCTTCCAAGTCCTCCTGTGGCTGTGGTAAACTAGGCACTGATGGATGGTTGTGTATCCCTTCCCTTTGCTAATCCTGCTCCAGCTGTTTCCGCAGGATCAGATTGTGTAGCATTACACATACTGTGAACATCTATGCACATGAGGCTGGAGTATACTACAGGGCTCCACCAGATATATTGATGCACTGGAACCATGACTTCAGGAGCCCAAACACATGCTCTATGATGTTCCTAGTTTGTGTGTGTGCCTCATTATGGCATTCATCCATGGGTGTGTGTGCATTTCTGATGGGTGTCATCATCCACAGTTCCAGAGCACAGCCAGCATCCCCCAGTAAATGGCCCTGTGGGATATCCCCCTAGCAAACATCTGGTACAGCTGTGATGTGTGCCAGATATGGGAGTCATGATAACTGCCAGGGTTGCCAGTGCACACATTCATGATAATCCCGTGGGCATGGCACATGACTTGGCAGTTGATGGAGTGGTATCCCTTGTGGTTAATGTAGATGCTACCATGCTCACCAGGTGGTGCCTTGATGTGTACATGAGTGCAAGCTATGGCACCCAGTACTTCAGGGTAGTGTGCTATATAGTAGAAGTGTTGCATATTGCTGGCCCTCACCTCAGGAGAAAGGGGAAAAAATATGTGTTCACTGACATGGGAGCATAGGGTCCAGGAAATGGTTGAGTATCCTAGATGCAGATGCCTGTAACACCCCCATCATGTCCTCAGTTGGTCTTTGAAAAGTACCTGTAGCTAGTATCCTAAGGGTTACACTTACTTTTGTTTCCACTGGGATGGGTTCCCTTCTGTTGGCTCTGGGTCTGAGTTGAGGCTGGCAGAGCTCAGTGAGTTTTTGTAATATGTCCCTGTCCACCCTGTAGTGCTCTACAATTTCCAGCTCATGTAGCTCATGGAAGGTTACCCCCGGCCTGAATACTCTTCTCCTCCCCGGCCTAGGCCAATTGTCAGCAGCACCAACAGCATGGACTTCAGCACCTAGCACATACAGATGTAGAATAGCTGCAGCAGCCCCTAGCATTATCTCAGTTAAAATTTCCAATTCTGTACTCCAATGGTTCAGAGTATCAAGGGAAAATCAGAATGTAGGGTGTATGCATAATTGGTACAGTTGTGGTGTAGGTCCACAATGTGGGATTGGCTAATTATGATGCAGTTCACTTGCTTAGGATATAATTGACATGATTTAAAGGCCCTACTAGCGCTACATTGCACAGCATAGCTTATACAAAACTATGTTATTAATTGAATATATATGGTTTCTGTAGTTGGCTACATCATGACTGTGACATGGATGATCTGCTCGTGGGAGCACACTAAACTATGCACAAACCATTTGCAGCAAGTGGCATGCTGTGCAAACATGTGCACTGAGCACAAAATATTCTAAAAGTTGCATGACGCACAACCCCCCATATCATCCACATCCAGTGAGAATATAACATCCATGTAGGAGCCTACATGAAGTGGATAGCGGACAAGGTTGCTCCTTTTATCAATTCAGCAAATCCCGGCTATTTACCCCTCATTTGCATAATATTTATGCTGACAGCCTGGGAACTACACACCTCATAGCAGTATAAGCTGGGTAACAGCATGAATGCACCATTGTACTGAATCAACCCAAGGTCTTACAGTACATTTGTCTGATGTACACGATAAGTGTTATTTCACAATTGTTTTGTTTTATTTTCATGTTAAGCATTTTTGCATAATGCAGCGCATAGTGCAAATGTGGAAATTATTAAAAAAATATTAATGTCACATAATCCCTACTATTTTCAAACATCCACAATGTATGTTTTGAACATTTATGTATGTAATCTTACCTCTTCAGAGGAATTATGTCCATATTTGTGGACTTTTACCTCCCCTTCTTTCAGTGTAGACTCCTGTACATGGAAAATTTCACTGTACACTACTGATATGGACACAGAGTCTACACAGATGCTTCATGTCTTGTTGGATCACTCCATCTGGCTAATTTGTAAAAAATTCAGCTACTTAAGCCAAAATTTGTATTTCAAGAAAATTTCCCTGTTTGCAAGTGCTTGCCCACTGCTAAACAGAGTTTACTGAATATAAAACTGTTCATGCCCCACTTGGTAAAAAAATGTGTGTTAGTTGTACTGAATACCCCCTACTGTCTATATGCTTTTTAACTAAATTTTGACCCATCCCAGGAAGCCAATACACATTTATTACAATCAATAGTCTTCTATTATGTTTTGTAGCAATGAGAGTTAAGAGGCTATCTTGGTCCTCCTGTTTATGAATGATCTGTGGTGAGATAGCATTTTTACCATGAAATCATCACTCCTTTTGTCTTGCTTTTAAATGAGGACTGTGCCAAAATTGAAAGATTAGTGGGATTCCATACATTATTATCTGCATAATTAAAGTGTGTTTCTTGAAGGAATATAACTTAAGCCTTGTTTGGGTTTAAATAATGAAGGAGGGTAGATCTTTTCCCTGGATTATTTAAACCACTGACATTCAGTTAAGTCCATCTATAAAATTTTTAAGACAGCAGTATAACCGTCAACATAAGTCAGTCTAACTAAATATTGCATACCTCCTGTAATTTTTTGCAAAGTTAAAACCAATATTTCAGGCATGATAAAAAGAAAAAAAGAAAAAAGTAATAAACCAAAGGGAATAATTCTATTAAATACATGGAATTCACTAGACTACCCTTCACTATCTAACTAGCCTAGAGCTTATCAATGAACTGAATTAATAGGATTAATAAAACTCCACACCAAAATTCTAATAATATGGAGATCTATAAATTATAAGGATTTGTTTTTCCAGTGAAAAGATGGTGAGAGTAGAAATAGATGAGACTGTTGAGTCAAGTTGGGTACAAGAAAGAGAGATGAGATGATAAATATAAATGTATGTTTGCTCTCTTGTATTAAGTCTAGAAGTCCAAATAAATGAAAAAGTAACAATCACTTTTAATTTTATATATATGTAAATACACACACACACACCCACACACATATATATATATATATATATATATATATATATATATATATATATATATATATATATATACATATATACACACATATATATATGTGTGTTTGCGTGTGCACAACATACACATATATATACACACACACACACACACGCATACACACACGCACACATACACACACACGCACACACATATATATTTCCATTTTTTTCTCATCTGTCCTTCAACTCCTGCACTGCCCATTCCTCTCATTCTATTTTATTCTTTCATTCGTTACATTTCCCTTTATCGTTCCCATTTTTTCTTTTTTCACACACTCTTCCATGTATTTCTTTGTTTATTTATTTTTTCCTTTCCCTCTTACCCCTTCATTTTCCCCTCTCATCCTTTCCTTTAAATCATGTAAATTCCTCCTACCCAGCACCACAATAAAGTACTGTGAATGAGAATAGATACCCGGCATGTAACTCTTTCACTCTTTAGCTGCTTCTGCCTTGAAACATTATTATGGCTAAAAACAAGATTCTATATGAGCAGAGAATGTAAATATGTAGGATAAAGAAAGGCAGCCTCCTCCTGGGCAGCATTCTCAGCACACGTGGATAAGTGAAACACAGACTCTCAACCACCAAGCACAACTCTGTTCAATATGTCACCAAGGCAACACAGCAGAAGAACTGAAGCTTACACACACTCCAAACAGCTAAGTGAAATCTCCTTTGTTACCAAAACATGAAGCAAGTAAACAGGAACCAAGTCAATATTAAAGTAAACAGGCAATCACCTTTATGCCAAAAAAAACAAGACTCACACACAAAAAAAATACTTCTATAAGCATGTTTAGCATGTTTCAAAATGATTTAACACTTTATCTCTGGTTCAACAAATCCACAGTGAAGATCACCACTTGAAAGTAATCACAACCCTTGTAATGCCAGCCAGAGCAAAAAGTGGACACCAGCAAGCCAGTCCTGCAAGTGCTACATATTTCACCAAGAGCTACCAGACATGATAAAGCCAACACCACAATAGAGCCTGTGGAGCTATTAGCAACTGTCAGTTTAAGATCAGAAATGCTCATGCTAACATCAGAAGTAATCTGCTATGTGTCTGATACCTGAGCAAGAAAGAAAGATGGTACCAACTTTCACAAACAAGGAAGTGATGGGGAAAATACAGTTTGAGTCACTCCTGCTAGCAGATAAGACTGAATCAGGTAAGTTTCAATTATTAGAGTACTAATTACATCAGCTTGTGTCAAGTATGGCAAACAGAGAGCACCAACGAAGAGGGGAAAATATCTTACAGGTGTGATTAGCTAAGGGAAGGAAACTGATGCATTTCACTGTCCTCAAAGGAAACATCAAACAATGCAACACCAACAAACAACTCACACCAATGTCAAAGCCCATTTCCCCTTAACAACACAACTAAGTTGTCTATTATCAGACAATTGTATATATATATATATATATATATATATATATATATATATATATATATATAATTTTTATAGTTAACCACTCTACATAGGAGATGAGATATAAGATTACTCACATGTATCGCACATTTAAAGAACATGGTACCAAAATGACAGCTGAGATAAATGTAATTGAACACTTAGTACTTAAGAGATCTCAATTATGAGATGCAGAAAAAGAAAAAAAAAACATAAATCAAGTTTGGAGTAGAGTCACAAGACATATGATATATTTAAAACAGTTACCTATGTGATGAGAATGGACATTGGCTTAGCTCTCTAATAAAAGTGTAAATATATATATATATATTGTATATACTTCATTTTTTCACAACTTTCCCCTTCATTTCCTTCCAATATTCCCTTTACATACTGCTTAAAAGTGAAAGGAATCTATGGAGAATATTTATATGACAATGTTAAGGAATAAGAAAGTAATTTTACTAAGACATGGACGTCTTCATAGGTTTTGTGTTGTTGTTTAAGGTTATAACTCTTTTTTTTCTTTGTATCTGACAGGGAGTTCTTCTCAAGAGATCTTTTCAAGGTGAGGCATATCCAGTCCATGTCTTCAGTAACTCGTAAAAGGTCATTTGTTTTTTATCAAGGAAGAGGCTACATTTTGAAAGTTCTGATACCAATTGTTAGATGATTTTTTGTTTTAGCAGAGGAAATTATGCGAGATTTGATCCCATTTTGTCTGAGTATTTTCACAAGAGGCCAGCATTTTTCTTCATTTCTGAGGTTTTAGCTGAATAATAATTATCAAATATTTTGTTGTTCTAACTATATTTTAATGAAACCTTTTCCGAGGCATTAAGAATCAAGTCTTTATTTTTATTTTTTATTTTTATTTATTTTACATTTGTGTGTTAACCCTAGTCTGCTGGGATACATGCCATTTTCAGCAGAGGGAGGCCAGAGAGAAAAGACATTAACATACTAACAAAAAATTACAGTGAAAAAAAAAACAACAAAAAAACACAACAAAAAAACAAAAAAATAAACAAAATATATAAATATAATATATAAACATATTTTATATGGTAAGAAAAAAAACAGAGGAATGAACACAGAGGTAAACAATGGAGAGAATTAAATTTTTTTGTTGTAGAGATTGAATTAGATTGAAACTGAAAAAAGAAGAAGATTGAAAGAAAACTGAGATAAAATATCAATGCTAGGAAGGAATTTTATCACTATAGACCTTGGAGGAGTTGTTGAAGTAGAAGCATGGGTTTACCTATAGCTCTATGTGCTGTTTTGGTGCCATAAGAAAGTCCTCCTTGCAGGATTAATCATTTTGGAATCCAAGAAAATAAAGATGTAACAAGGTTATCTCCTTCTCTTTTTTTCCAGTAAACTGAATATTCTTATGTTGCATCTTCTTTTTCTGTTTAGGAAATTTTATATTTTGTTTAATAGCCAAGTGTTTTGTTATAATAAATATTCTATTTGAGTTTCTTCCTCCTTTCATATTTCTCCATGTCATTTAGAGCATTCTCAATATCAGATATTTTAGTTTGATGCTGTTGGAATATTTTATTAAAAATTGAGTTTGTTTTGAGCAGTTCTGTTTCAAATTTTCCAGGTTCTCATGAAAACCATGTATTTTCAGAGATAACTCTTGAAGTGCTGTTGTTACCATCTGCATATCCTTCAGAGAAGAGTCACAGTAAGAATGATCAGAGTTCATTTTTCTTCCAGCTAATAAGTCTCCAAAATACTTTGAAAGGAAAAAAGTTAATGAAACTCTACAAATTTTAGAGGTAAGTAAGCTTATACTATTATAAAATACTGTGTGAAATTATTTTACTTAGAAGTAAATATTTTCATGTTTATTT